>NC_047657.1:17231179-17367651 GCF_902201215.1 Prunus dulcis | reverse complement strand
ATTACCTGTGGTCTCTCTAGATCAAACCAAATGTACTTTTTTATTTATTATTATTTATAGATAACATACAATTTTATTTATCTATTTTTGTATGACTTATAGGTACTCTTCTAATTTATAGGTAACACGAATTATCACTAAGTTTTTTTCATTGCTAATAGTAACACTATTTACATGTATGTCATGTACATAATTTTCATATGGGTGCTTGTCTAATCGATTGGAATAATATGTGGATCTTTACTTTTGATTGATTAAATTGTATTTTGTCTATATATTAGGTAAATATTATCAAGGAAAGAATTCAAAATTTAAATTATGAAATTCAATTACAAGGAAATAATGCATTAAATTTAAATTTTCAATAAGTTTTTCTTATTTACCTCAAAGGATAAAATCGACACAAGCATTAAATGTCAAAAGATCTACATCTAAGTTCCAAGCATAAATGATGCACACAGAATTTGTTAAGTTCTAAGCGTAAATGATATGCATGGCCTTCGTCCATACTCCTTATACAATGAGTAAAGCCCGTATCTATGAGCTTGAAGGAGGAGTTAATTCGATTGCTCGGGTGATCAAATGGGTGTGGATGAAGGTAGAAGATTTCGTGTATGATTTCTTCAGTAAAGTTGTCCCCTACCATTGCTTCCATCGATCCAATTCTCTGTATTATTATTATTATTATTATTATTGTTATGGACTTGGAGTTTCTTATAGCAGAAAGTATTGGTATGGGTGGAAACCTAATGCTAATCCAACTGCGACACCGAAAAACTTTCTTTACAAACTGACTTCTAATTCTCCAAATTCTCTTACAATAACAAGGATTTACCAACAATAATTATAAGAGGCTTATTTCCTTAAAATGTTGACAGGCTTCATGACTGCTAATAATATGGAACCATTACATACACCACTCAGAATATCGATCATTCTTCGGCAAATCATTCCAACCATACACATAATATAGCAAGCACAACCACAATGCTGTTTTATTCTTCTACACAAATAGGCCGAGCAAAAGCCTCTTAATATATAACAGGCAACAAACTAGTCGGGCGTTCTTTTACTTACCAAAGCAGCACCGAAAAGTTATTTTTAAAACTCTTGCCACTAAAAGGGTTTAGATAAAAGGAAAAGGCAAGATAAAGTTCCACCCCATGAGAAACTTGGCATAGGCCTAAGTGAATCCCTCACACATTTGTAGAAATCACGGACCGGATACATCCCCCTTCATGCATCCGTAGAAAGCACACACCGGAGGCATCCCCCTTCATGCATCAAATCAAATGCTTTGTTGATCTCCCCAAGAGTCAACTTGTGGGTGATGTACTCATCAACTTTGATTTCCTGCAACAAGCAAGAGCATGATGTTATAAGTTACATACTTGTTGTAAAGGAATTCATACTGTCGATTATTTGTCAAAAGCAATTACCTTCTTCAAGTACTTCTCTACAAGCCAAGGCACCTGCGAGCGGCTCTTGAAACCACCAAAGGCTGTTCCCTTCCAGACACGACCAGTCACCAATTGAAAAGGGCGAGTGGAGATCTCCTGTCCTGATGCTGCAACACCAACAATAACAGATGTTCCCCAGCCCTGCAAATTGTTTGAGCGACCTCAAGATGTGTTTTATACACAACAATTTGAGCCACCAGTCGAAAAAGCACTCACCTTGTGGCAACACTCCAGGGCAGCTCTCATCACCGAGACATTTCCAATGCACTCAAAACTGTAGTCAACGCCACCATCAGTGAGGTCAACAAGGACCTGTTGGATTGGCTTCTCGTGGTCCTTTGGGTTCACAAATTCAGTAACTCCAAAGTTTTTTGCTGCAAATAAAAAATTGCAAGAGTGTAAACTTTAAAATGCATAAAACCCTTCCTAAATGAATTCAAGAGAAGACATTAATAACATACATAAGCTGAAGATAAGTTAAATAACAGAAGAAAATGAGTCCCTGATGCAGGAAATAAAAGTATAATACTAACAAAAGGCAAACTACAGGTACTTCGAAATTATTTGGATGAATCCAAAATATATCCTGATACACAATGTCTTTGAGGACTGTGAATGTGACCTATTCTGACTACCCATTTCCACTGGAATTAGTTTCCTAATACCCTTCATTCCTTATTAACTCAAAACTAGAAGTTAACTTTTCCTTCACCCATCAGGTGACAACAACTTTGTTCCAAAGCATGGATAACCAGAGCCTCTTTCATCATGAACAGACAGGCGAAAACAATCAATTATAAAACACTGTTTACTATGGTAAGGTTTTGATATGGTAGAACCTAATATGTACCAGTATCAAACTTTCTGCTATCAATATCAATCCCAATTATTCGTGATGCACCAGCTGTTTTGGCACCCTCTGCAACCTGCCAAGTTATGGCAATTAGTTCATCACAGTTCAGAACTCAGCACAGATTTATTAACTTAAGGTCCGATTAACAACTTACAGCAAGACCAACAGTCCCAAGGCCAAAAATAGCAACAATTGATCCCGATTCTACTTTTGCTGTGTTCCAAACAGCTCCAAGACCTAGCATATGTCGGACACAGGCACACACATATTAATAATCAGGATAGAGGCATAAGATGAGTCTTAAGTCATGCATACAAAAACCCCAAAAAATGTAAAATACAGTCATTACAATGTCAACAAAACCATGCTTCTTTATAACTACAATCTTCTTTCTTTTCACCATAAAAAGGATGAGGCCATTTATTTGGACTGCAGTTGTGAAACTTCATGCTACATCAATATAACCAGTAATAGAATTTAAAAAGAAATAAATAGAATTAAGATGTACATTTAATGAAAGGTTAAATACATTAACCAAGAATAGCTAAAAAAGAAAATGCTATTATCCTTACCAGTAGGTACACCACATCCAAGAAGGCATACTTTCTCCAGTGGAGCTTTTGGGTCTATCTTCGCAACACTAACATCATGAACAACTGTGTACTGGCTGAATGTTGATGTTCCCATAAAATGATAGATAGGTTTTCCGTTAACAGAGAAACGGCTCTTGCGATCACTCATCATGACTCCAACTCCAGTGGCAGCACGTACTTTTCCACAGAGATTTGTCTTCCCTGATTTGCAAAACTTGCATTCTCCGCATTCTGCCTGGTAACAAGGGATGACATGGTCTCCTGGCTGAACTTCAGTAACACCTTCACCAACGCTCTCAACAATCCTGCATCAAGATGAAGAGGGTCCCATTTCAGCACCAAAGGCACAATAAACTATTAATACATGACACTGCATGCATAAACTAACATACCCTGCAGCCTCGTGACCAAGAATGCAAGGGAAGAGCCCTTCAGGATCCTGCAAGGCAAATGAAGAGAAATCAGAATACATTTCCATCTAAAGAAATTGACAATCAATCTGACCAGTTTTCATCTTCATATAAGATTCAAATTTTCAAAAAGCCATGTTTTTGCTGCCATTTGAATCTTTCGACTTGACACCCCTATTAATAATTCAAGCTCCCTCCTACCATTAAATCTTCATAATTATTGTATGCAGTCATTTCTATCAAACCACACACACCTAAATATATATCAGCCATGGTTGATTCCAGACATTATTTACAATGCCTCCATTGGTTATTTGGTATATAATAACTTATACACAACATCTTTACAACAGCAGGTAATTAGAAACTAAAATTTTGATCAGATGCCTAAAGGCCAGTTATCTAAAGCTTCAAAACCAAAATAAAAACAAAAGTTTGAATAGGTTAACATCCCATTTTCACTAAACTCACAATAATTGCTTACGCCACCAAACACTAGATGAACATAAACAATGAAATATTATATCAACCAAACAAAGATCACCTTTTGTTCTATGAATGCAAACAAGTGTAAATTTTATCAAATCTACTCAAGGAGAAATGGAAAAGCTTTTACCTTACCACCCCAGGTATAAGCGTCGGTGTGGCAGAGAGCAGTGTAGAGAATCTTGACCCGGACCTCTCCGGCCTGAGGCGGAGCTACCTGTACGTCTTCGATCACCAATGGCTTATTGGGTTCCCAGGCCACCGCCGCTTCACAAGTTCAATTGCACCCAAAACCATAACCAACAAACATATTCACAACCAACCAACCATTTCATGGTTCCAAAAACACAACATAGTATATATACATATGCATATACAGAGAGAGAAGGAAATAGAAGCAGAGAGAAGGAGAAAGAGAGAGAGAGAGAGAGAGACTACCTTTGCAGGTGATGACTTGACCTTGGGTAGCCATGGATTTGACTGAAACCACAAAGCGAAACGGAGAGATAGAGGAAATGTGGGGATCGGAATGTGAAGACTGTAGTGTGTGTGGAGTGGACAAAACGAGCTCTAATGATGAACTACTGCCCCGGATCCGCGGGCTCAAATCGGTTTTCAGAATCGGGTTTCCTTTTCTGGGGCCCTACGATCTATTGGGCCTGAAAGAAAAATGGATGACCTTTGAGTTAATTGAAACCTCAAGATCTTTGGGCTGATTGAGACTTCATATGGTCTAAGAGATCATTTCCTTCAATTAACCCAACCCATGATTAAAATAGGCAAAGTAGGACACTGCTTTTAAGAGCACTTCCAGCGCAAGGGTAAAGCCCTAGCAGGAGGGGGCCTTAGTTCAGTTTGCAGTTTTCAGTGGGCTTCTACAGCCTGGGCAAATGGTGGGGACCAACAACTCGGTCAAGCCCAAAGGCAAAAGGGGCATGAGCTCGTGTCTGAGGGCAGCTGACGTCAGCAACAAATTTTTTTATTAAAAAAAGAAAAAATACTAAAAATTTCAGAATTTTTTTTAAAATAAATACCTAGCTATATTCTTCACTTCCCACACCAAAACTCTACGAATTCTTCTACCCATATCTCATGTGAATAATTGTTGCCATTGGGTTGCCATAACAATAGGTGGAAACACAACAAGCCTTTTTGCAAGAGCTGAGACTATTCACGTGAACAGTAACAACTCTTGCCCTTTGCCATAACAAATAGATGGAAGTGCTCTAATGTCTCATACCCTATCCAACTGGCCTAAATCGCGTCAGCTCATTCATGTAGTGTGGGTTTTGTTAGCTAATTAATGAGTTTTGTTAGGCTACGTGGACCATCAATTAATAAATGCACAAACTACTTGTATGAGTTAATAATTATAAATCATTTACGTGCGCATGCACAATTCGCTATCAAGTTCTCGAAGGAAGAATGCTACAAACATGTATACAATCAAATAACTCACAAGCCCATGAATGATGATATATGCTTCTTGAAGTCCTTCATTGGTGATCCAAACTTCTAAACCTTTATGAAGATGATGCCTAGACTAGATGTATTTTGCCCTAGTTGAGTCTTGACTTTGAGTGATGCAGAGTATTTTTCTTATGTTCCTTCGAAACATTCAAAGCGTGCAGATAATATTAACAATTGGGACAGCTCATCATTCACAAAGGTAAAAAATGTGCAGGCACTAAGTCAAAATGCATCGCACCCACCATGTCTATAGGTATATGAATTATCCATACACACATTGATTTAGAGACAAATTCGATGAGTTTTATAATACAATGGGCAGCCAAAATTGAAGACAACCCTACTTCATATAACAATGGTGTGATAAATAAGAATTTGTTATTGAAATTTTGAAGAAGATATTCGAATTTGAAACTCCTTTTTAATATTAAGAAGGGAAATATCATTAAATCAATAATTAGTTGACCGAGTCTTGTATACGAGTACGACATGACGGCGACTTGACGTGGAATGGCACGTGCAAAATTGCTTGTTTGAGGAGGATGGTGTAAATAAAACCAAAAGATATATACATCATGGGGCATCATGGACATGAATGGAGCCAAACGAAAAGGTCTGACAGAGCAATGTCGGTATCTTTAAGATCACGATTCCCGGTCAAACTTTGATACCACTCATTTACAGCCACGTACTCTCTGTATGTTGGATTTCCAGTCAAACCATTTGACCGGTGAGTGATATTTTTACAAATTTAGCTTTAGATACATCAATAATGATAAGCAATTTATTATTATTACTAAAAACATCAATTAACAATTTAATGAATTTATTATTTTCATATGACTGCAATGTGTGACATTCAAAAATTAAAAATTATTGTGATATTCCAAGATATAATATGGTTTTTATATTAGTCAATGGCCAATTATTGTTGTGGACAAAAAGTTGTACCTAAAAATGATGTTTCTAATACCGCCTAATTAATATAGCACATGTACATTTCCTTGTGTACAAGGGTGTTGCGTGCATGGGTTGGCCCTCTTGCCCCATTTGCCATAACTAAAAAAATTCTAGCCAACCACCTACCATATAATTTAATGTGTGCATTAACTTAACCCTAGAATTAGTTTTGATTTTATTTTTCTTCTGGATTCAAAGAAAGAAAAAACATTAAACTCTTGTTATGTTTGATTTGTTTAGGTTTACGGTTTTTATGTCGAAATAGTTTGGCTTGATGCCACTATTAGTGGAGATAAATCTTGTTATGTATTTCTCTATATTTAGAATAATCATGTGTGGTTACTGTGTTTTTATATTTGTTTTAACTCTTTTTGGGTGGTTTATATTCTTGTAGGTGATGATCTTAGTATCTAAGTTATAAATACAATTATCGTTTACTCTATAGAAAAAAAGAAAAAAAATGTGCGGCAATTTAATCGAACTCTTATCGTGAATATGAGGGCAGTGGTCACATCGCTTAAGACCTATTACCACCTACTATAATTTGAATTTAAGCATCGAAAATATAATCTGTGAATATGACATGATGTATGTGATAAGTCAATGGTAAATAATGAGGAGGGAGGGAATAAGGGAAAAATACCAATATCTTGTCCCCTTCCCTATATATTAAGGTTTCTTATCCTTCTCCTTCCTTGTAAAAGATTCCCTTTTCCTTTAAGCCTCTCCAAAATCCTCACAACTTATATGCAGCCAAAAAATTCAACCAAAAAATATATATCAGTTCTTCCCAACACTGTTGTTCTTCTCCTCTCAAAACAATAGCACTCACTGTTCCCCTCTTATATTTTCATGGCTGCAGAACCCTGCTCATCAACCTCCTCCTCCTCCTCCTCAAGCCTCAGAATCACAGTTGAAAGAAACCCTTCTGAATCTCGCCTCTCCCAACTGGACATCAAGTGCTGGCCCAAGTATCTCTCTCTCTCTCTCTGTCTCTCTGTCTCTCTCTCTCTCTACATATATATATATAAATTATAATAACTTGGGTTTTTTTTTTTTTTGGAATTTAATTAGATGGGGCTGCTCCCCAGGGAGGTACCAGCTGAAGTTTGATGCAGAGGAGACATGTTATTTGTTGAAGGGAAGAGTGAAGGCATATCCAAAAGGGTCATCAGAATCTGTGGAGTTTGGGGCTGGAGACCTTGTCACCATCCCAAAGGGACTGAGTTGCACTTGGGATGTATCTGTGGCCGTTGATAAACACTACAAATTCGAATCATCATCATCTTCTTCTTAGTATCATCAGATCATTGCCTTCTTTTACTGATTGATTAGCTTCCCTTACCTCAAGTTAATTCTTTATAATTTATTCATAATTTTTAGGGCTTTTTTGATTTTTTTGATTTTTTTTTTTTTGGTTGATTATGTTTTAGGGTAGTGAATTTAGTGATCGATCTTCTTCTAGGAGTAGTCAAAGAAAGGAAAACAATTAGTCAATGCATGTCCCCTTTGGAAGTAATCCTCTTTTACGTATTGATATTAGCTTTTAATGTTCCTTTGACTGGTCAAACGGGATTTTTTTTAGAAAAAGAAATTCCTTTTTGTAAGGAATGATTCAGACACCCGTCTGTTCTACTAGGCTAGCACAATGCACATGCACCCATTAATTGTGCAAAATTCGACTTTTAAGACTTTTATCATTTAAAAATAAAGACTTTTAACAACCACTTGACTTTTAGATTTATTTTATTATATTTATTAGGCTCCGTTGGCAACTTTTAGACTTTAATTTAGAAACCCGCTATTGCTATATACATGGCGCAGACCAGTTGGCTAAGACATTGAGCGCATCTTCTTGCCCCCAAATAAATAAAAACCCCGTTATTAGCATTTCAAATTAATTATCAAAGACCCTGCAGTTAAGTGCTAGTAATTTTTTTAAAGAATTTAGAGATTCAAATCTCTTCCATTTATTTTGGAAGCAGCGGGAGAAAGGATAAGAACTGGGAGATTAAATCAATGCAAAAACCACCAAACCCTAGCTCTTAAAAATACGTTAGACTTGATATTTTAATAGGTATAATATGAGATGGATGGAAAGTACCATGTCTCTGTAAAGTATTAGGGTTTCTTGTTTTGGTAAAAGGATGGTACAAGACCAAAGGACCAAAAGGTTGTCTGGATAAATTGATTTTCTGGGGCTTCGGATACCATTCTTTTTGGTTTGCTTAGCTGGAATATGCTCTTGGGGTACTTTCCTCTGCTACCCGATCCAAATTCGCTTAGATGTGATGCAGGCCACAAGGGGTACCATCATCACGCGTCTTCACCAACGCTCCACCTCCAAGTTTCTCTGTTTAACATTAATTTCACCTGAATAACAAAGGGTTACCGCCGAGGTTCGCATCCCCCCGTAAATCAGAGAATACTCTGGTCTTTATCATCGGTTGTATGCTTGTCGAATCTGTGACCAAGCCTTAAATGTAACACAAAACCAACAAGTTACAAGGACGAGGAAATAAGATTATTGGAGTTTTTATTTGGTGTATTAAAAGATTATGGGAGTTCTTGAATACTTCTTTAGAACTTGGGAATACGAAGTCTCCGTACCCAAAATTGCACTTCACAATTTAATACGATTACACAAATACAAAATCGACTTCAAAAGGTCTGTTAATTGATCTAACATGGTTATATGTACAGCATGAAACTCTCATCTCTCTAGTCATCACCTGTAAGTGCATAACCACCGCCATCAATCTCAATGAAGCTCATTGCTCCGCCTTTCAGGACCCCCGCCATCTTTCACTGGTTTAGATGAGTCCTCTGCACATCATCATCCCATTTTGAACTCCACAAAACATGTTTTGAGAGAAGCACATAGAGCTGGAACTATGTGGCACAAACTGCAGAAGCTGTTCCAGAATTTTCTTTCCAATATCTACAATGTCATGGGTCCTACAAGCACAAATCAAAATGACATGCCTCCATCAGTCTCAACATTCAAACAAAAGACTCAAGGCGGATATTTATAGGAATGAGAGCAAGAATTCAAGTCATGCAGGGAGGTGAAAAAGAGATGGCACACGTTCTAGTCTAGTTTCTAGGATTTCGCCTCTTCCACATTACCAGACATGGAAAATATAGAACAATCACATATCAAATAGATAATATGAATTTATAGCATTTTTCATCCAAAACAACATAAACACCAAACAAAACCAAAACCACCATTTGAAACCCTAATGTATTACTTTCAAGGCCAAACAAACACAAATACACATCAACTTAAAAACAATTGATACAATCCAAAACCAGCTCCATCCAAAATATTAACCAAATCCAAAACTAAACAGATAAAACAAAAAACCTCAATCAATCACAATTTAAGCATGCAAATATTGATAATAGACGAAAACACATCTACCTGAAGGAAAAAAAGGTTGGCCTTTTGGAGTTCATAATATATGCTCAGCAAGAAATTCTCAGAACTATTTTTCCTCAAAAATCTAAACAGAGGAGGAATTCAATTCTATCTGAGAGTAGATCGCACACGGTGAATTGGATGTCCTGGAAGGGACAATCGCATACAGTAAACAAATGAGCCCAAATATGTAATTTTGTTTTCTTTTTGGGCGTTCGAAAGGTCCTGTATGGTACCAACATATGACACATTTAGTTTAAGGCTAAAATGAGTCAATTACGCATTTATTTGCAAACCCTCAATTGATGATTTTTTACCAATTTATTCAGGGCAGGCAAATGGTATGGGAAAATATTGAAAACAACTTTGATCATGCAGAAAGTAAAGCTCTTAGCATCCACCCATCCCCGCAAAAACAAAACCTGAAAAATGCGTGTGCACACACCCCAAACTATGACAAATTTATTGGCACCCATTATAAAGGCAGAAGGTAAACTCATCAAGATACGTAGAAAGGAAGAACATGCTACAACCTTGCTCGCTATAACGCAACGGCCATATTTTCCTCTGTAAAGTAATTTGGTCCAACAGAGTTCCCACCATGAGCACCATCAAACTGGAGTACCCTAAGCTTGCCTTCCTGCAATTTATATAAAATTAGCATTCAAAAAGGGAAAAAATAGATAGTGGACTGGTAATCCAAGATTTCTGAGAAGTCAAAAGCATACCTTGGTTCCATAAACCAGACCTCCACCAGCAAAGGGATGAAAGCAAGCAACATTAACCTCATCCTCTGCACTAGGAAGTACTCTCACAAGTTCCATATCTGAAACTCTGTAGACCTAATAAATAAAGAAATGACGATAACTAAGACTTCCCAAAAGAACTAACATAGAAAGTGAGCTAAACAACAGAATCTTCTCAGCTATAGAACAAGAGGGAAGACACTGGAATTCACCTCAAGAACAGTGTAAATAGGTAAGGTTGTCTCCCCATCAATGACAATACTTTTAAGAAGAGAGCCATGGCGTCGACCATAGGCAAGTAATATGTGCTCAGACGTGGGTGAGAACTGCAGGCAAAACATCAAAAAAAGAGGCTCAACTCAAACTGAAATGTACCCTTACCATCATGGATAGAAATCAAAAGTACTATTAGTTGAAACTTACAACAACAAAGTTATATTTGCTCTTAAATCAACTATAAGTACCAAAGGAACAGGAACATATTCAGTTTGACGTCAGTGACACTATGGTTGGCTAAACAGCTTTCAGAAATGGACACACTCACACACACAAAAAGAAGAAGAAAAAAAAAGAGTCATTATCCAACTTAACCATGAGTTTCAACCTTATAATGCACAGTAGAAAATGAGTCCAAGGTAATAACAGCATGACAGAAAGCACCAGCCTATAAATAGAAACAAAAGCAGATAGGAGTCAAGTTTCCTATGAAACTAACCTGGATTGAAGTCAAACAATGTGCAGCTCTGATAGCCCGAGACACAAGTACCAATCCGAATCTGCACGAGAACATTGAACAATTCAAATAATAGATGTTAATAAGAGAATAAAGGAAATAAGAAAGAGTGGACAAAAGGATTAGAAATTTACGTTGCCTCCTCAAGTGAATATATGCGAAGCTCATACATGACTTGGTGTGCTGAGATTGGGTGCCTAGTTGGGGATGTTGCAATTCCAGAATCCTGATGGACTAGACTTTGTAGTCCAAAATCAGCTTCCGTATGAGGCAGCATGCATGCAACACAGGCAGCTAAAAATCTCCCACAAGGTGAGAAATGAGCACCCATTTCACTGCAAAAGCAAACACAGCCCAAAGAAGGTATACATAAGCATAATGACAAGCTAAGCAGGAAAAATCCATAAAATGCATCCAATTAAAACTGTGTTCAATAAGGATGTTGGAAGGTTGTCATTTCCACCACAATGCTGAAGCTAAAACCAGAAAAAGGAAAAAGAATAGAAAGGAATACCAAAGATGTACCTGCAAAGAACAGCATGGGGAATGGTTAAGCGGCATCTTTCAGCATTGAGCAGAGCACAAGGAGTTTTTATATCATGCGACCATACGCTTAGCTTCACAGTGCATGGTAACTCCGCAGCTGCTGCAGCAGCCAGTGATGTAGTAATTTCAGACTGGATTCTACTAATAATGGGCTGAGCATCATTCCCATCATGTAGGGTATTTAAAGAAGCATCATCATCCCCAGAATCTGGCACAGAGTAGCGGAAATGCGGATAGTAGTGCTGTAAACCAGATCTTCCAGAAACTCCAGATAGGCTGGTGCTTCCTGGCATTGCTAAAGAAGCTGCCACAGCCTCCACATTATGAGCAGACAGATGCGACATTAAACTAGAAGTGTCATGCCCATCACGATTAAGAGGTAGCATCGAGGGAAAACTAGCTTGGCTTTGCCCAGTTAACCACCCTTGGAGAAAAGGTAGCTCCCAAAATGCTGGATCTCTATAAGGAAAACTACTATGAGGTTGCCCAAAATCAAGATGATTTGAAATATTTTCCGGTACTCTATCATTAGCAGAATCTAAATTAGTAAAGCTTCCACGTTGGCTCCCCCCTACACCCTGCATCTCATCAGTCTCCATTGAATCTCCTGTGCGGTCACAAACACCACTTACTGTTCCATTAAGGTGAGAATTATCTGCATTTTCTTCAGCGTTCGAATGGGAGGCAGTTCGTACTGATGAAAATGTCTCCATAGGAGACGCTGTGCTACCATCCAGCTCTGCTGCATTTGCATCTGCTTGAAACTGCATTGAAGCAGAAGTGACTTGCATGCTATTTGAACCAGCAGGCCCATTTTCACACTGCATTTCTATTCTTGGATCATCTACAAATGGCGGCACGAAGACGAAAGGCAAGGACAGAAGTGGTAGTTCAGCAGCCAAACTAAGACGCTCACTAGAATGAACATTTGCCACAAAAACAGCAGGAGATGGATATTGCAAGTAGCCAGGAGATGTTGCTAGTGTCATTGAGGAATCTGAAGAGTCAAGATCATTGACCTGCATATCAGTTTAATAATGTAATCTATATGATAGCTGGAGTGGTTAATCATTTTAAGTACCCTCTGGAAAATTACCTCAGCAGTTAAGAGAAATGGAGCAGCTTGGGGGTGAAAATGCACTGCTCTAAGTGAACGCCATGTTTTCAATACAATGTCTGGAGAGGAACGCTCCCCGTTGTAGTTCCATATATACAACTGAAACAGGATTTTGTATGTCAGTGGTATCAAATTTATAAAGCAATTACTTACCATAAAGGATTATATATGATATAACAAAGAACCATAATAAAAAGAATCAACACCTTGTGTCCTGATGCAACAGCTAGGAGATCCCCTTTGGCATGAAAAGCAATAGATGCAATAGGTCGATCTGAGGCCAGAGTCAGCAAAAATAATAACTATATCAGAACTTTAGGGAAAATGTACAATTGGTCAAAAAAGAACCGCAGTTACTATCAAAACATTGCAGTTTTGGAATTACGGAAATCGCGAGATCCTATACACTCTGATGTGTTTAAATCCCATAAGCGAACTTCATGGTCCAAACTTCCACTAGCAATTATTTCAGGATGCAAGGGGTGGAACCTAACCTGTAAGAGTTCCATTAGTTACTTCCACGTGAAAATAATAATCATAATTAGTGGTTTGGATTTTGGATGCATCGGAAAGATATTACATAAGACAAGTAGAATACAATCCTGATAAGTTAGTAATTAACGAAAAAAGACCCCCGAGGTAAATATTGAAGCTATTAATTAGTTAATTATTAAAATTTTGGAACAGCAAGTTCATATATCATCTGTCAAATAAATGGGTAAGACTTTATTTGATTTGTATCTGGTTTTCCAGAAAAGAAAAAAAAAAATACCGTTTTAATAGATTTCACTCTTGGCTAAAGAATTCATAGAGCAAAATGCAACTATTAAAGTAGAATATGACAAATTAGCAAGAAAACTAAGAATAAATAAGTCTGCAATTGCACAAGCCAAACTTACCACCCAAGGTGTCCGTCTATGGCCACTCAAAACCTTTAAGCAGCTGCCAGTTTGGCAATCAATTATCTTTACAGTGTGGTCACCACTGAAAGTATCAAAAGAAATTAAATAGAGTAAAGACCAAATACAGATATGAGCAAGTATTCAAATCCAAAAAACTAAATAATTGGACAACTTACTGTGTCGAAGCAAGTTTTCTTCCATCGGGGCTGAACGCTGCTGCAATAGTTGACCTTGGAGGAGGCACTAAATGACAGTACTTGGCTGACAAATGCTTAAGTGACTCTGCTTCAACCCTGAAAGATCAATAAATACAGATTCAATAAATACAACAGAGCATCTTTGACAACCTTATATAGAACACACAGAAAGTCTCATACTCAAACCTGCTTGATAAAAGTTAGAAAGGAGAGCTGTAGGTACCATGAAAGAAGGCCACGCTTTGCATCTCGTGTTGCTTCGCACTTAGGCCCAGAGGAGGAACCAGTTTTCATTTTAGAAGATTCTCCCCACCGCCTTCTCGGTACATGTCTTGCTCTAGGAGAAATCTCCCTCCATGCTATCAAGCCAACCACATTTCTGCCACTAACAAAATTGAGAAGTTCACTGATTCAGAAGAACATCATATGAGTAAAAACATACCTGAGGGTTGCATTTTGATATGTGGATTGAATTTTAGTGTAAATCGTTTAATTAAACTTTATGAAAACTAATATTATAAGAAATGAAAGGTTTCAAATTATCCAAGAATTTTATTATTATTATTTCAGATCCACCTTCTAAATCATTGTAATATGTGTTTTCTTCCGTATTTATATAAGAAAGTATCAGTAACTCTCTTTTTATAATATTTTAGCAGTTAAAACCAGCAATTCACACTAAATAGTCAAACCCAGATCCCTCAATTTAAATCAACATCTCAAACTGCAGCATTACAAATTTTTTTTTTCCTTT
Source organism: Prunus dulcis (assembly GCF_902201215.1). Classification (NCBI taxonomy): domain Eukaryota; kingdom Viridiplantae; phylum Streptophyta; class Magnoliopsida; order Rosales; family Rosaceae; genus Prunus; species Prunus dulcis. The sequence continues at coordinate 17,353,000 of NC_047657.1, read as the reverse complement.
CCTGCAATCATAGCTATAAAATAGTTTCACTACTTATTAGCGGTCCAACCAAGTCAATCGCTAACTGATCCGTTCTATTGTTCTATGTACTTGATCCTTAACAATGAACCATTTTATGTACTCGAATCGAAACAACATCACAAACAGAACACGCATTTCACACTAACCAACAGAATTGAAAGGTACATTGAACTATAAAGCTCAACTAATCACTATGATAGGATGAAATTTTAAAAAACCTAAAAGACGAATTCCAAAAGTCGAACTTAAACTAAACACAATGATTATTGGATTGGAGTTTTCTGAATTGCACTACAACTCAAATTCAACAATTTCATGAAATCAAGCTTCAGCAGCATGAACGGAAAAAAGCAGAATTATCCGTACAATCACATTGATCATTTTTCTGAAGCTGTAAATCAGAACTAATTTGATTTAAAATCAAGTTATATATATATATTTGCACCATACAAAAGCATCACGTAAATGCGAAACTCATAGATTACTGGGGAATCAAATTAAATTTAGCCAATTCCAAGATCACGTATGCTATAGATCGAATTACAGCAAGCAGGCAAACAAATAAAAACCTAACGCAGTGCATGCACGATTGAGGGTTTCGAATTCTGACCTGCAGTGATAACAATCGGACGGCGAGGGAGAAATCGGGGTCTGATCGAACGGTCGTGAAGGTCCCGTCATTATAAGATCGGACTTCATAGGAAAACGATGAATTTTTTGAAACCCGAATTTCAGGAATTTAAGGAATTGCGTGAAATCTGAATCCGAGGAGAGAGAAAATGAGGCTCTCGCTCTCTAATGGGGAAGAGGAGAGAGTATGCGCCTCTCTTTCCCCTCTGTTTCCTTGGTTGATTTACAAAAGCCCGAACGGAGTCAATGACGTCTGACCAAAATGCCCCGTTTTAATTTAGAAGAGAGGAAGATGCGCCTGCTTACTTTCTACTTCCCAATCTCAGCCGTCCATCTGAAATTTTGGAGGGATCCTCTTGTGTCACGTCATCATAAATTTTTAAATTTGAAAAACTTAAACGACCTGTCAATTTTCTCTTCTTTGTTATATCCTCTTCTCTTTATTACCAGCCTGCCATTGTTTGCTTTGTTGCTCTTCTTATTTACTAGGTAGTGTTCGGATCTCTACAAGTATCCCTCTCACTAGGAACAGTAGACTCATGTGCACGGCAAAAGTCCGGTCATGAGTTTGGTTCTTACCACTTCCGTGAGCAAAAACAAAACTCATACAACCAACCAACTTCTGGTCCAGTTGTATTTTCATACATTTGAACCCTCGAATCCATTGAGAAAGGAAAAACCAAAAATACAAAGCTTGCAGATATTTAGCATAGCATGGCAAAGGAAAAGTATTACTTCCAACATTATGTTTATGGTGACTAGCAAATGCTAGAGACGGTGACAACCAGAAAAGGGTATCTAAAATGGAAATCTGTACCAAAATTTTCAAAAAAAAAGGGTATTCACAAACTCAATAATGAATAAGAGATTGAAAATAACAAAAGCTATATACATAGGATGTGAAATTGGAGATACGATCCATTCAACTGAGCTTCTGAGGTTGAATCTTATTAGAAAGGCTAGATCCCCATATACGGATAGAATGATCATCACTCGCCGATGCCAGCAATTGAGGTCTCCTATGATTCCAACTCACACAGTTCACAGTCATTGAATGCCCACGCAAAACCTCAATTGGCCTATAATTTCGCCGGTTCCAGATGTATACCTAGAGAAGATAATGACTTTAACTTGTGAGGTTCCATTTGGTTCACTGGACAAGAATGATTTGTATCTCAGCATATGTATAGGCTCAAATTTGGGAAGCATACCTGTGCGTTCTCACTACCACTGGCAATGAATGTGCTATTCAATCCACCGAAGCAGGAGCGTATTACATACTTGCTCTGCTTGTGGCCCATATACTTCTGTGGCCTCACCCATTCACCAGCAACATCCCACATATGAATCTCCTGGCTATTCAGGTTGACAATAAAGAACTTACTATCTCCAGAAATTGAAAGGGATGTGATAGAATGGTCTTCAGAGATGACTCGTTCGGCATTTGTTCCCACGTTTAAAATCCGAATTTCTTTATCAGAGAAGATGCTGATAAGATTTTGCCCATCTGGTGTCACTGCAAGATCTAAAATCTTGGGCATCCTCATCCCTCTCCATGCTTTTAACTCATTGCCATCACAATCCCACATGTAGATGCCCTTTTCAGGGTCGGAACTGCCACATACAAGTCGCTTTGAGTCGGGAAACCAAGCACATGAGCTGACAATGAAGCCAGGATCCCCAAATGTATGCTTGCATGTACCTGTTTCAACATCCCATAGCTTGAGGACTTCAACATTTCCACATGTAAGCAACTTTGAGTCATCAGGGCTCCACGCTACAAAGGATACTGGATTGTGGTGACTCCGTAGGGTATGTTTTAATGTCACCCTACCATCCTCCGGCACCTGGCCCAGAATATCAGAACTAATGTTAGAAACCCTAGCACCTTGGAATCTTCCACCACTTGTATGCTAAGATGAAATTCCACAAAGCTCTATTGTAGTACAAAAGATTACAAAATATTAAGGTGACATCCAAATTAGTGTCTTATTTTTGTCATTTGTTAGGATCCTATGGTATATCGGTTTTGCATTTTAAAAGTTATATTAACATTAGAATTCTAACTTTGGAAACAATATAATTTGCTTTTATTGCTTTACCAAAATTTATGACCGAACAGACAGCTCTTTGGATCGTGCATTTGAACACGTGGCATGATGCATTATATTCATGTAGCTTAAGAGTAGATTCCTTCATGCATCTCTCTTACAAAACCAGAATAAACTATTTTTCATTTCCTCACAAATTTGATGAATTCTAAAAGCAGGATTTACTACTTATTGCAAAAGATTTTCTGCTTCCCATAATTTTTTTTCTTCTAAATCTGCAGTAGTACTCAACTAAATTGTCTTGATTCCATATAATCTGTTTTGAGAGTTTAAGATTTTTACACATGCAGTGTCTAGAACACTAAAAGTATACCTAAAAGTAAAACACCCGACCATATAGGTTAATAAATTCATCTTCAAGAATGAACTTTAGCATGAAAGCAAAACATTCAATAACCAGAATAAATACTTATAAACTCTACGGTACCTTCCATATGATGGCTGTGCAATCACTTGACGAAGAGGCTAAGTACTCCCCATTATTAGAAAATTGCACAAACCAAACTTCATTCTTATGCTCAGTCAAAATCTGCACCAATGAAAAACAAGTGTTCATGTGTATATCAGCCATCCAACAGAAGAACAACTGAGCCAAAAATGTAGAAACCTAATACTTAATTTTTCAAGACAGAAGCATTGTGGCCGGAAATCGCACCTGAACAGTCTCTGTAGGGATCTGATCCCTACTACAGGAATGGTCTGCATAAAGTGAAACTTCATCCGACAAATTATGATACATACATGAATCAATCTGGGACAAAACAGCAGTTTCAACCAGATGTTCCAATCTGTGCTCGGGCAGCGTAATTGGTGAAGGAAGCCATTTTTCCAATTCTTGCAACAGTTTTTTTCGCAATTCTCGAATAGCATTATCGTCTATCTTGCTCTGCTCCACTTCCTTCCAGGAAAGGATACTCCGAGCAAGGTTGTGAACCTTATCTCTGTCCACCTGTAAAGCTGACACCTCTTTCTGCAAAATGGCCACAGCCAATTTGTCATCCCCACAACTCAAGTACTCCAAAAGGCACTGTTTGAACACAAGAAACAAAGCAGCAGCTCTTGTGTCATCTGTCAAATCCTTAATGGCATTAAGGGTATCAACACAACCATCCCAATTCCCGCCCGATATCTGTGATTCGAGCAATTGAAAATCATCGGATTTGCAGGAAATGCCAGACTCCAACTCCAAGCATGAGGCAGACTTCTCATAGCCAATTGAATATAGGCATTGAATTAGTATTCTTACAAACTCGTGCTTCTTAATTAGACCTTTTGGGCCGAGCCTAGGCGATTCCTCCATTGGCAATGGAGTTTGGCGAAGAATCCTTCGAGGATTTGATGAACTTTCTAGCCTTTTATAATCAAATATCCCCATTTCTTCCACCAGCCATGATAACCCAAAGAGAAACAAATATTCTGCCAAGTGCCAAAGATTGGAGCTACTTTTCCAAATAAACCAGGCAAAACTTATGACAGAGAAAAATTCCAAATGACCAATTGCCAATTTTACTTTATTGCTCTGAAACCAAACACCCAAAACCCCAAAACCTCCAATCTCGAATCCAAACAACAAACGGACTGAAAACGAACCAAAGTTCACACAATAACGTACCAGTACAATAGAAGTCTCAATTCCCAATACGCCAAATGAAGTTGCAAACTTACCAAACTATCCCATCAGCCAAAAATACATAGAAAGTAACCCAACATGGCAGGTAGGCCTTAAATGATAATTGAAATAGATTCAGATAATATTGGTAACAATTGAAACGAACCCAGAACAGCTTAAAGCTGGAAGCAAATAACCATGGAGGCCAATACAACGTAAACCGCTGTGCCCAAGGAATATATTGGCAAGAATTAGACGAACCCAGAAGAGCTTGGAGCTCTAAAAATATGAGAAAACGATAATTTATGCTTAAAAGGGCAGAACAGAGAGACGTCGATGTCTATGAAAAAAATGAGAGATTTGAGAATTGAAACAGAGGAGTGGCTGAGGAGCAGAGATTTTTTGCGGCGACGAAATTTGATGGTTGGAGAAGAATTAAACAATGAGTAATGGAATGGTGATGATGAGAAGTCGTGATAGATTGGAATGCCGAAACCAGTGAGTAACAGTCGATGCGATTCAGAGAGTCGCTAACGAGATAAAAATACAGAGCAGATCTGTGTATCCTTAAAGTCTATCACATCATACGCCGTCGTTTCACAGCCAGCAACAGTTTTATCTTCTTATTTTATCCCAACGAAAATAATAAACGGCATGTCGTCTATCTTCATGGCTACATTGAATTGAAACAATGTTTGGAAAATTCATTAATGTAGTAATCAAAATGTTTATGAGCTCAAAAGTATAGATGATGCATTATTTTACATGAACTACGATTTTGAAAACCCAAAGCTCCTTGCTTGAAGAACAAAAGTGAGCTAAAAAAAAATAACTCAACTCTATTTTTATGCTAAGTGTATTCTTAACATATCAGAGGCATATAAGTCTGAGAATCAAGGATTCGTTATTTTTTCAATGAGAATCCAGGGGAAACCCTCGGATCCAAAAAGGAAATCATATGGTGAAGGAGCTCTGAGTTTATGAAGAGAGAAAAGAACTTTCTGAAAAAAGTAAGTTAATCACTAGTGTACGTCTAATTAGGTATTTTCATGATCACATATAATTGTTAGCGTTTCTCCTTTGTTTCACCTACCTCTTACAAATTGTAGTAAACTTGTTATTTGTTATAATATTGATCCTAAAACCAAAGTTAAATATTCCTTTAGTAACCATTTGCAAGTAACTACCATACTCAAGCCCTAAGTTAAAAGGTTTTAAGTTATTCAAAAACTACAAGGAAGTTTGAGAACTCAAAATGAAAATATTGAAGAACAAAATTTGAAAAAATGGAGTCGGTGTGCAAGTGGATAATATGAGAGTGTGAAAATTGTATCCCTTATTTTAAAAGTATTTCCATATAAATAGGATGTTAACCTACCAATTCTATTTTAGACCAAGAGTTAGTTGAATCATTATAAAATATTTGACCGATATTTATCATCAAATTGAAATAAAATTAGAAAAAAAGGAGATTAAAGATTTAACAAATGACTTTATAGTATGAATTTTGCCAAATATCCCCAATAATTTATGGCTAACAATAACACTTGAAAAACAGCAGCTAGGCAACGAAACGGCCGCGGAATTGGCGTTTGGTTAAAGTGGGCCCGTTCGAAACACAGTCGTCGTCAATTTGGCGCGTGGATCAGACAGCCATCATTCAATTTTACCGAAACCAGTCTCGCTGGAGCTACGCACTCGACACTACTCTCTCACTCACTAACTCACAGACAGCAGCAATAAAGTCCCTCACCTCACTCCTACTGTCTCCCTCAAACCTCCTCTTCTTCTTCTTCTTCTTCTTCCTCGTCAAGATCTCTCTCTCTCTCTAAAACACCCACATTCTCTCTCTATACATACACCCACATTCTCTCTCTATACATACACCCACATACACCTCCCTACCTACATCTCTCTTTTCTTCTAGATCTTTCGCCGCGTTTCATGGATCTACGCCCCCACTCACTCCCAGTACTCGCCTTGTCTTCTCTCTTCTAGGGTTTTAATCGCCGCATGCTTCACTCTTTACTCTTTTCGCTTTCGTTCTTAGCTTAACCATGCGATTCCTCGCTCCGAGCAAGCAATGCGATGGAGAAGCTCGCCGGAAACCTAGAAACCTCAGGCCACTATCCGGCCAGACTCTCGAGCTCCAAGGTGGCTGCTTCTGACGATGTTTTATGTGAATTTCGGTTCGGCGAGGGACAATGCGAACTCCGATTCTGCTTCTTCTTTTTACTCTCCTGCTCAGCTCGATTTTCTGTTGTTCAGGTATGTTTTGAGCTTTTTAAATTATACAGTGGTAGTCAAATAGTGCTTGGAGAATTTAGTTTATATGATTTTAATAGCTTAATTCTTCGGTTTATGCTCGATAAGTGACGGTTTCTCAAGAAAACTAACGTCCCTGTTTATTATTTCAGGGAATTTGTCTTTAAAGATTTACTTGTCTCCTTCTCAATTGCCAAACCAACCATTATCTATGAAAGATTTCTCAATGGAACGCGGTAAGGGTGCTAATCTTTTTGTATAATCCATTTGCCAGGCTCGACCTTCATCTGCACAATTTTTGTTCGATATTAAAATCTATTGAAATATGTTGTCATGGATATGGAAACAAACTTCTTGAGCGGATATATTGTTGTTGTACACTAGAATAACTCCTGTTGAACATAAATATTGTCATCAAATGAGCATTCTTTGAGGTCGCCAATCGTATAGCTCTATTTGTGCATATTTGGTGTCTTCACCGATGTTTTAGTTCCCCTCATGTTAAAGTTACTTCCTTTGATAGCTATGCATATATCTCTTAACCAATTTGGGCTTGTCCTACCATTTGCAGCAAGGTCGATTCTGATGAGTTTGGCCTTTGGTTCATCAAAACTACCCAAAACAAGGGCAATCAAGCCTTCTTCGGGATCCCTGCCACCTGCACCTTCTCCAATTTATCTAGGTATGTATTCCCTTCAAAATATGAATACATGGATGTTCCAGTTGCTGGTATTGCAGTGATGTTAAGTTCTCAATTTCAGGTCCTAGAAGTTCTCCCTCACCAAGACGTGGTCATCATAGTCATCATCATGTGAGAGCGAAACCCCATGTTGTTACTCCAGCACCATCAAAAGACCCAGGTAAATAATATGGGGTTTATGATTTGTCATGATGTAGTCAATGCCAGGTGTCACTCATCTTTTACAACATCCAAACAATCTGTAGATGTTTAGTTGAGATTGATGAATTTCCAAAAATGTTGTTTAATTTCTATTATGACTGGGATGGGGTGGCCAAGAACTATTAATTTGGGTAGTTGGATATCACTTGCTTTTTCTGAAAATAAATTGGACCAACTAATCTTCTAGTCGCATATAAAATCACTCCTCTGCTGAGGCAAGTTGAATGTTTTAATTTTACCATTTAGTCAATAAGAAAGAAAGTAATGGCCTGTTAAGTTTACGTGTTTTGGAAGATGAGTTTGAGGCTTTACCTTCCCCACTATGGGTTGGAGGTGCAGCTGGAAACTTTTTTAGCACAGCTGCTGCTAGAAAAGTGGGACTTGGGTTCATGGAATTCCCAAAATTTTGTTAATTTAACTATGGTCGTGAAAATGTATTTTACCTCAGATTATTGTTTTTCTTGGCAAGTACCTTGCCAGTTTACTTCTATAATGATGGTGCTTCTGGCAGGTTGCGATCAAATCTGTGTGGAGCCACTTACTGCATCTCCATTTGGTTCACCTTGTGGTTGTGTTTTTCCCATGAAAGTCAGACTTTTACTGGATATAGCTCCGTATGCTATTTTTCCTGTAATGAGTGAGCTAGAGATTGAGGTTGCCGAAGGCACGTATCTGGCACAAAGCCAAGTGAAAATAATGGGTGCAAGTGCGGATAGTCAAAATCAAGGAAGGACAGTAGTGGATATTAACTTGGTTCCACTAGGAGAGAAGTTTGATAATACCACTGCAATACTGACGTACGATAGATTTCGGCATAAGAAAGTCCCTCTAAATATGACTCTTTTTGGAAATTATGAAGTGGTATACATTAGTTATCCAGGTACTGTCCTCAATTCTCCTACTTCTGTTTTCGCTTCCTTTCATTGTTGTTTGTGGTTGAGACTGAAAAAGTCATTAACAGGGATCACTTCTTCACCACCATACGAGTATTTCAAGGGGAATGGTCCAGCTGGAAGTGCTGGAGATCTCCCCATCACCGCAGATTTTCCCAGCAAGAACCAGAGGATGAATATTAGAACAATTGTAATCATTGCTGTGTCTGCATTTGTACTCCTGTTGGTTCTCATTGGGGCAATCTGGATCTTTGTGAAATGGAAGAGAGTTGGAAGACCATCTAGTGCTGTTGGTCCTGCATTCACATCTTCTGTTCACAAAAGATCTGGTAAGTATGTGGCTTTTTAGTGTTCTCTTGTGTTTCTTGTGCACAATTGTGAGTAAATCCATACATGCATGCATAAATGTATAAACCCTCACATACATGCATGAAATCAACAAATTTCAATTTTAACGATAAAATAGCTATACTTGCACAAAGTTTCCCTGCAAGTCCAGTTACCTCAAATCTTGACATTTATCTCTTTTTTCTTCCCATATATCATGTTATGTTGGGAACGCTTTTATGTTTGAGGGCCGGGGTTCAGGACCCCTTTCATGCCAAAGAAAAAACTATTGTATGTTTGGAACATCGGTTTTGGAGAAATGGACCACCAAAGTACCATGAATTGGGGTATACAAGCCAGATCATGATCCTCATGTGGTGGGATCTGGTAACTCATGTTCTGATATGTAGAGTTTGTCATACAGAAAAGACTTCTACTGCATTCATTGTCTTTGTTTTTGTTGCTTTCTCAATTTGATACTCTTTTATTAACATTGAATTTCAATCTGGACAATTTAGTTAATTGTTCACAGTTCCATATTAAACATACTGGAGACTGAGTGATTGATCTATTCGTGTAATTCAGGTATTGGGTCTATCTTATCAAGTAGTATTGCAAGCTCCACTTCAGTGTCCCTAATGTCCACCATGGCTACAAGTATTCTCTCTGTCAAAACATTTCCACTTGCTGAGCTTGAGAAAGCAACGAATAAGTTCAGTTCCCAAAGGGTTTTGGGAGAAGGGGGATTTGGCCGTGTTTACCATGGAATTATGGAAGATGGGACTGAAGTTGCAGTCAAAGTGCTTACAAGGGATAATCAAAATCAGAATGGAGACCGTGAATTCATTGCAGAAGTTGAGATGCTAAGCCGATTACATCACCGCAATCTGGTGAAATTGATAGGCATATGTATTGAAGGGCGCACCCGCAGCTTGGTATATGAGCTTGTTCACAATGGGAGTGTTGAGTCCCACTTGCACGGTATATTTTCCTTGTCAACTTTGGTCTCTTTCAACTTGAAGTTATTTTCCCGAATTAGAATTAGCTCTCCCACTCGCCTGAACTAGCAATTTAATTTACCTTCTCTTGAAAGACTTTTCGTATTTTTTGTTTTGTTTTTGGGGGAATAGAAACAACCTTAAAGCCCAATATTTATACGTTATGGTTGTTTTTCAGGGGTTGACAAGAAAAAGGGACCTCTTGACTGGGATGCACGGATGAAGATTGCCCTTGGGGCAGCAAGAGGATTAGCCTATCTTCACGAAGATTCTAATCCTCGTGTTATTCACCGAGATTTTAAGGCTAGTAACGTTTTGCTGGAAGCTGACTTCACGCCCAAGGTATCAGATTTTGGGTTGGCTAGGGAAGCAACTGAGGGAAGTCATCATATCTCAACAAGGGTCATGGGAACTTTTGGGTAAGCACGGTTGTTTAAGCTGTTACTAATCAGGATTTACAGATCTTTTAAACTGTGATTTGGATCCAATATTTCTTTTTAGGCTTCTAGAGCATAAACCTAATTTGCTATATGGCGTCATAGTACACTAGAAATTGGGAACCTTTAATGAATGATAAGGATGATTAGTGAATGGATTTAATTAGATTTTTCGGCCATAAGAATTGAAATTCTCCTCTGTCCAGATATATATAAAGTTTATAATATATGATGAAATTGAAAATTTGAAATAATGTTTGCTTCAATAGTTTTCTGTCTGAGCAACATTTCAACTATTCTCTTGATCAAATTGCTGGATTACAGGTATGTTGCCCCAGAATATGCAATGACAGGGCACCTACTTGTCAAGAGTGATGTTTATAGTTATGGAGTCGTGCTGCTGGAACTTCTCTCTGGAAGGAAGCCTGTTGACATGGCCCACCCTCCTGGCCAGGAGAATTTAGTAACTTGGGCACGACCACTGCTAACCAGCAGAGAAGGTTTGCAGCAGTTGGTGGATCCTGCCTTGGCTGGAACCTATGACTTTGATGACATGGCTAAAGTGGCAGCCATTGCTTCCATGTGCGTTCACCCTGAGGTGACTCACAGGCCTTTTATGGGTGAAGTGGTGCAGGCTCTAAAGCTCATATACAATGATACGGATGAGACCGGTGGGGATTGCTATAGTCAAAAGGAGTCTTCCGTCCCGGACTCTGAATTCAAAGGTGATCTTGCTCCTTCTGATAGCAGTTGGTGGAACGCCGGCGGACTCACTCCCCGGTTAAATTACGGGCAGACCTCTTCGTTCATTACAATGGAGTATAGTTCTGGGCCACTTGAAGATATGGAAAACAGACCGTTTTCAACTTCAAGTTTGGTGGGGGATGAGATATCTTTACCAATTAGACATGGCAATAGGTCAGGGCCATTGAGAACAGTCCGGAGCAAGCCAGCATTCTACAGAGTAAGAGGAAGTAGGAGTGAGCATGGGGGACTCCTTTCGAGATGTGCTCGGAATGATGATGGCTTCTGGGTTTGAAGTTTGTTAATTTTATTTTTGAATTTTGTACAGTTAAAAAAGGACTGGGGCTTTTAAGTAAAGCCATCACTTGTAGTTTAGGTATTGGAAAATCCTCCGGAGTCCATGTCGGAGGATGAGAGGAAGAGAGAGAGAGAGGAATGGCTTCTAATTTTGGAATTCTTGATTCATTTACATACGAGTTGGATGGAGATATGTAAGTTGAATAGTCTCCGTGTGTATTATAACGTCCCCTTAAGTTCAATGCCTTATTGATTGACATTGTTACCCTTTATATTTGTTGGGCTGAGAGTCATCTTCTTGTTGTAGCCAGATATAACTTATCTGATTCAAACACTTATTAGCTTCTGTTAATTTGTACGGACAGTTTATGGATGTTAAAAGCTACCTAGCCTATGCTTTTTGTTTTCTTCATTTGCTTGGTTTCTATAATGTCATATTATTCAGAATTCAAATAGAACTAACAATTAATTTTATCAACAATTGTCGGACTTGAAGAACTAGTCTTTAATTGTGTATCTATATAATTTGAACACAATTCTATCCAAGTTCTACTAGTTTACAATTCTTTTTTGAGATATTTAGTGATATACTCATTTCTAACACTAATATTATAAATAAATCCTACACAATTGAATTCCTATAAACAAACCCAAAAAAACCCAAAAAATGATAGCTAGCCTTATTGAATTTAATATTGATTATTAAATTACTTTGATGCCCTATTGAGTGCTTGGGGTATTTTTATGAGATTTTGGGGTTGGGCTTGTTTTAAGAAATTGATGGCAGTTTTGTAATTTATAAGAAGCTAAAAGCTTTTTTGTTATGTTGTAAATGGGCTTTGGGTGTGTTTCTAAAGTCCATTTTATATAGGGTATTTTTATAATTTGGGCCCCCATATTGGGTATAATAGTGAATCTCCCTTCTTTTTTGTCAATAATGGTCGTACTTGAGATTTAAACACAAGATTTTCTCCAACAAAGTAGAGATTGAGTGCCACTTACTAAATCCCTAAACTCATTGTTGGCTTCCTTGGCTTCCTCCTCAAACTCATTATCGGTAACCTCTTTCAACAAAGTAAAGACTGAGTGCTAAACTTATTATCGGTAACCTCCTTCAACAAAATAAAGAATGAGTGCTCATTGTTGGCGACCTACTTAAACTTATTATCGGTGCTCATTGTTACTAGATGTTTAAAATTATTAGTGGTTATTGCAAATTGCAATTAAAAGACAATGACTTTATTCATTAAAAAAATTCCCTCGTAGCAGTGGCATTATGGCATAGGTAAGAAGACTAAATTTAACTCTTTACCAATCTAGACCTGATATCTATGATAAAGCCAAAGGCACCATCCACCGAATCTTCTCTTTTCTTCAACTGTAACAACAGAAAAGATGCTCTCTCTTTACCCAACTCCCAATGCCACTTCCCTCAGCTCACCAACCTCCTTCTCACCTCGCTCAACCAGGTCTCCTCCTCCTCTTTTTCTAACCACACCTTCTCCTTTCAATTTTTCCATTAACAAAACAAAATCATACATCTTTCAACCATTCATTTCAAATTCTAACAACCAAGTTTGAGTTTCAGGTTCAGAATGTCGCACGGTTCTCTTCCTCCTCTCCCCGAAAACCGAATCGTCGTAGGTTCATCTATATCAATTACATTCTTCTTATTATAATCCATACAATTATGCTCATAAATACTTGCTAATTATGCTTTTATACAATTATGGCAGCTCAGCGTCGGCACGGTGGTCGTCGATTTCTTGGCCGCCGTGGCCTCTTACCCTAATCCGGACGACAAAATCAGAACCACCAGCTTAAAGGTAAACTTAATTTATCCAATTAAATTTACGCCATTGTTACTCGAACGTGAGTTCACCCAGTAACTCGGTTGTTTGTGTGCAATTTTTGCAAATGAAAGATTTGTTCTTTATTTTTATTGTTGATAAATTGTTGTTAACACATAAATGATGCTGTGGATTAGCTTTGATAATTAGTTTTGATTGGTTTCTTAGGTTCAAGGAGGTGGAAACGCGGGTAATGCTTTGATTTGTGCAGCTCGTTTGGGCTTAAGTCCGAGACTGATTTCCAAGGTCTTTAATTTTAACCCTTTTATTTTGAATTTTCTCTCCCCGGAAGGAAACTTGGTTGTTTGATTTTGGTAGCTTGTTTTATGCATTTTGAAATGATAGGTTGCAAATGATACACAAGGCAGGGGCATACTGGAGGAGCTACAAGCCGACGGCGTAGATACTTCTTCTGTTGTGGTAAGCTTCAGAGGGAAAGCCGTTTGTAATCTTTAAGAATAGGACTTGACTGCTATGTAATCTGAATATTGCTTTCATTTTTGGACTCATTTTTCCAGGTTTCCGAGGAGGGTAATTCACCATTTACCTACATTATTGTTGACAATGAAACGTGAGGAACTTCGCTTTTATGTGTTATTCTCTCTCCCCCCTCCCCCCCAACACCAAGCATACACAACCTTGTATTAGCTGACTTTATTGTTTAACCCATAATATTTTCTTGTTCCTACATTCTGAATCTGATCTAATGCAGTGATAGAGGGCAGTGGAATAACTTTTTCCCCAATCTTTGTGTTTCAATTTTGATAAACTGTTAGTGACATTCCAGGAAAACTCGCACTTGTATTCATACTCCAGGATATCCTCCCATGATACCAAGCGACCTTTCCCAAACAAGTTTATCATCTGCATTGGATGGAGCAAGAGTGCTTTATTTAGATGGACGAATACATGAAACTGCTTTACTTGTTGCACAGGAGGTAACTGTTATCTTCCAGTTTCTTGTGTTAAACTTCTTGCTGTTAAGTGTATCTTTACGTAGTTTTCCAAGAAAATTAGTTATTAACTAAAGAGAGTAAATCAGCATAATTGGATTCTCACAGGCTGCTCGCAAGAATGTACCTATATTAGTTGAAGGTGAACGGATAAGAGAAGGGCTGGATGATCTTCTAAAACTAGCTGATTATGCTATATGCTCAGCGAAATTTCCACAGGCAAGTCAATTGTTCTTCTATGAACTACTATATCTAGAAGGAAATTAGGACATGTTTTTCCAACTTAAATATTTTGTCAGCTTCTTCCTTTTGGTTTCTAAACCCCTCAAAACTGGAGATAAGACTTTGATTTGCTTCTTATCTGTTTCCAAACAATTTTCAGCCGAAAATAGCCGGTAAAGGAACCATTGTTTTTGATATGCAAATAAGAGGTTTCCTCAAGCACTGCTCTTCTTATATCCTGTATTTCTATTACTTACTTAGTCTAACCATCTGGTGGATATATTTTGCACTCAATATGAATGCTAATGTGATTGCTGTGATTTTACAATTAACTTAGATCACATTTAGACACACTTTTTGCCCTTCATTTTTCGCTTGGATCTCTTGGTCTAAGTTTAAGGACCAAGGTCATTTATGTGGGACACAACGCATATCTTGTCTTACAGGCATGGACAGAAGCAGCATCGGTTCCAAGTGCTCTTGTTTCGATTCTTGTGAGATTGCCAAAGATTAAATTTGTGATTGTGACATTGGGTGAAGATGGATGCATAATGCTTGAGAGAAGTGTGAATGGTAAGTATGCAACTGTCCAGGGTTTATTGAGGAGGAAAACGATATGAAACATAGGGCCTGAGTTGTGGCTTGCAATGTTGTAAACATTGTCTGTTTTATCTGATTTGAAAATTTTACAGGTTTTCATTGAAACTCTATTTCTGGCAGAGGCTCCTCAGACAGAAGAAATGGATGTTGATAGCTTGCTAGAATTGCTGAAGCAGAGAAAAGATGATAACTTTGCTATCCCGACATGTGTTTCATCGGTAAGGAACCTGAATGGTTAAGAGGATTTGAAATAATTTAGTCAGAGACAAGTTAGAAGTGAACTATTTTCCCTTGATTTTTGAAGTATTTAGATAGTCCGTTTCACCGCTCTCTCCCATGAGTCTTGATGAAATTCACGGCAACCCTCAATCCTTCTACAGAGTTTTGAGGATTGCATCTTGGGTTTACAACTTGGGATCTCATCCACACGTCCTGAATATTTGCTTAGCCTCAGGAGCATAAGTAATAACTAGAAAATCTTTCCATCGTTTGATTATATAATTTTTACATTAGTTATCAATTTGAAAAGAAACCATTACCAAATAAAAGTTGGTCCTAACAAGATGACGAAGTCCGGCCACATCTTAAGCTGGGAATATGAGGTGTCCTGAAATAACCAAAGTGAAGCACAATACCTGTGTTGTTGTAGAGATGAAATCCATTTAACCATAGGAAGATGGTAAAGGGGAAATTTAGTTTGACACAAGAAACATGTCACATTTCATGCAACATTGGCTAGGGTGCCTTTTTCTTTAGATCGCAAACTTGAGTGAATTGTGGAACATCAGTTTTTATTATTATTTCTTTTTAGAGTCTTAACTGGAGACTGAAAAAAATACTGAATAATTGTAGTAGCTACTAATTTGTAAGTTTTCCCATTGTAATCATTTCAGCCTCTGACAAAATTGAGAGCCAACGGGGTAGGGACGGTTTGTGGGAGGTTGTTTGTGGGAACAGCTGAGAAAGTACCACCCTCAGAACTTCAAGATACAACAGGTGCTGGAGATAGTTTTATCGGAGCAGTTCTCTATGGTATGTTTAATCCCTCAACTCATCTCTCTCTCTCTCTCTCTCTCTCTCTCTCTCTCTCTCTCTCTCTCTCTCTCTCTCTCTCTCTCCTCCCCCCTCCCCCCCCACCCCACCCCGCGCACACACAGATCATTTTGTCAATTTTTGTTTTTGGTTGTTTATTGCCTGGAAAGGTACCTTTTCAATCATTAAGCAGAAAAAAGGTGTCTTCTTAATGTAGTATATATTTGTTTAGTTTGACTTTTGAGAGGTTGCAACATTGTTCATTCGTAAAATCCCTACTGACCATTATCCAAACATGAGGGCTCAGATCAGTTCAGTTTAATGTTACTTTGTGAGAGAGTGGGGTTGTGGTTGGGCTAGTCTACAAGCATGGCTGACTAACTAGATAAATTTAATCATCATCTTAGTGTATATCATGTGAGCACTCGAGTTCAACCAACATTTGGATTGACCATTTGCAGAGGATAGGCCTTAGGTCACAAAATGTCTCATGCTTGTTTGATTTTATAAAGTTGAATTTAGATGTTGAAGCAAATTCCTACTTTTTGTTCTTTTATTTCATTCATGGGATTTCTGATTTTATTGTAGCTATTTGCTCCAACATGCCGCCAGAGAAAATGCTGCCATTTGCTGCTCAAGTGGTAAGTAGACATGTTTCTGCTCAATGGCCAATTGTTATGATGTGGTAGGATTTTGCAACATAGATTTGTTCATGACTTTTTTTTTTTTGTTTTGCTTGTGTGATTTTGATTGCAGGCAGCTACCTGCTGTAGGGCTGTTGGAGCTCGAACTGGTCTTCCACACCGCACAGATGCACGCCTGGCATCATTTTTATCCTAAAAATTCCCAGGAGGTCCTGCATGATTGGCATAGTTAACTGGAAGGGTGAAATTTTAGCCTAGAAATTAAGCTATTTCCTCGCATGAGTTATTAATTTTGTAAACCACTGTCTCTTGGCGTAGAAGATTTCCTTGTAATGGGCAGACAATTTGATAAGCGTATCTCCTCATTCCAGTGATTCTGTACCAACTGTTTATGGCAAGTAGATAGGAAATTCCGATTTTGCCTGATCAACAAGCTTCAACATTCCAAGTCATTTGGTCCCCAACCTTCCTCCCAGTCTACATTGTCTTCTGCTGGATCCTCATCACGCTTTGACTTGACGCCGACTGACGACTAGGAGCCTCTTCCACCTGACCTTCAATCTAACAAAATTCAACTTCAACTTCAACACTCTTTATATACATTGGCCTTCCACTCGCTTCCCAATCTTGGAGGCTTCCGAATTCAGGAAAAGCCGAGTCTTTAACTCTGTCAAGTTGTTCCGTTACTGGCTTCATCTGTACCTCCATCCTCTGAAGCGTGTCTTTTAATTCTAGACCCCGTCGCGGCCTTGCATGGCTGTCACTCGCAACCGCAAGTTCCCCGTCACAACTTTCACAGTGTAAGCAGGACCCATCGTCCTCCATAGACATCAGGTACAGTGTATCCAAACTGCTGTATCTTTTCCTACAGTGAGGGTTAGGACACACATATTCCTCATACTGTGCAGCCTGTACCTAACGACGTCGTACATCTGGGCATAGTCCGGACAGGAGTAAGCTGTCCCTCCCCTTCGATCTCTGGCGACCAGTTTTTCCTTCTCAAGAAACTGCAGAGTGGAACGAAGTTTCCTTGGGGGCAGTTTCAACTCCCCGGCCAAATCTTCTTTTCTCACCCATTGTCGTCTTGACAGCACACCGAGCACCACCACGGTGAGTCCCGTGTCGTCGTTGGCGGCCTGACCGGTCTTCGGCTGCCTGTGGTAGATGTTTAAAAGTATAGCCGGGCGGCTAGACTCTTTAAATATTCGAATTTATTATTTTACAAGTATAGCCGCGCGGCTATACTATTTAAATATTTTCGCATATATATTATATTTAAAGGGTATAGCCGTGCGGCTATAATCCTTAAATATTTGAATTTATTATATCTGAGAAGTACCGGCTATACTATTTAAATATTCGAATTTATTATGTTTCAAACGTATAGCCGCACGGCTGTCCTTTTTAAATATTCGAATTTATTACTATATTTAGAGAGTATAGCCGCGCGGCTATACTATTTGGATAGTGGAATTTACTATATTTAACAGGTATAGCCAACCGGCTATACTATTTAAATAATCAACTTTATTTTAAGAAGTATAGCCGATCGGCTATACTCTTTAAATATTAAAATCTATTACATTTGAAGCGTAGCGCTGCTATTCTCTTTAAATAGTCGAATTTATTATATTTGAAAAGTATAGCCGCCCGGCTATACCCTTTAAATATATTCGAACACTGGCCCATTTCTAGTGCGTTTGGACGCCTAGCGCGTAGGCCGATTTTTAGTGCGTTTCCAAGCCAAACAAGCATGGCGAGGAAGAGCTCCAAAGTTGAAGCTCTCTACGAACTCTGCCAAAACATGTTCACGCCATCAGGGTCTCCTCCCCCTTCTTCTGCAGCAATCAACAAGCTTTTTCTGTTTTGGGTATTTCTCTCGTCTTTTGTTAAATTTATAATAACATGGTTTCTTTTAATATATATGTGAAGTGTGTAACCAAAGTTTGGCTCAATTTTGCATATTGGTTTTGCAAATTATGTTGAAACTCAAATTGAGTTTGCCCGTTTTGGTGGTGTAATTGAGAATTGAGCGATATATTTATGGGGTTTCGTTAAATTGCTAGAATATATTGATTTTGTAACTCTACTTGGTCTTGGTTCTAACGGAAATTGGAATATCCTTCATTGGCAAATAAATTAGCAGTGGACTAGTTTAGCATGAAATCTGTGAAACTTGAAGCAATTAAGGTTTGTCTGCAAAGTGAGTTTAGATTCATATATTACATGCATTGTTACTCTTGGAAATATGATGTTTGCTCTAAAAAGAAAGACTTTACCTCCAAAATGCTAACTTAATTACCGGATTGCTCGTCAAGGTGAAAAACCAGCTGGATGAAGAATCTCCTTTCTTTCCTTTGTGCCATTTGTGGCGAAGTTTGACGGTTTTTCCTTTTCTTGAGAATATAAACTTGGCTGATAGGGCTTTGTTGCTTATTGATAGTAATTTCTAGAGTCCAATGCCACTTCTGATATAGATTTAAATGGCCCCCGGTATGTGGAAGCAGCTTGGTTCAGCTTTTATTTGAGGAATGTCTCATTGGTTAAGTCATAATGATGTCTTTGCTTTTGTCCTATTGTTTGTCACATACATAAATTTGGTTAATAAATATTTATCTTGTCTTTTCTGCACAATAATCGATTCCTGCTTAAAATGTGTCTGAACCCAAAATATCAGATCTTGAGGCCTTAACTAAGAAAGGTGATGACAGTTTCAGTTCCTTCCTAATAACTAGAAGACCAGGTTACTCAAATATGATTCATCAATTTTATAGTTAGGATACACCATGTCACAGTATCTTGCCTTTATTTTTCTGATCTTGGTTGGAATTCACAGGCACAATGTCTCCGGCTGATGTTGGGCTTAAAGAGGAAAATCTGGATGATGATCGAGACCATGGATATTTTTGGACTTGACCAACTAAATAGAGTTGCTCGATGGGCTCAACCAATAACATACTTGGATATATATATATATGAATGTGATAGTTTTACGGTAAGCATTTAGTGAAGAAGAAGAATATTTTTACATTAGCTATACCATCTTCTATGTTCCCAAATCAAGACTCTATTTTTGTTTTCCTTCGAGTTTCTTATTTACAGTATTTGGTACTGCAAGGAACAAAAAAAGATGGATCCTTCAATGAATTTTTGACATTATATTCGTTTGTGTGTCTTTTCATTGATGAAAAAGATCTATATGTTGTACTACTCCATAATATGACCATTGGGACCACCATTCATATAAGTTATCACTCAACAAGGAATTTAGATTGTTGTTATATTCAAAGCTCTCTGAAATTTATACTCACAGATTAAGTAAATGATTTTGTGCAGATGTGTATATTCGGTTTTCCTACTTTCTCAGTCATTCCACTTCTTGACCATCCTGGGATGACTGTTTTTAGCAAAGTTCTCTATGGCTCTTTGCATGTGAGAGCTTATGATTGGGTCGAGCCTCCCAGGAAAGCAAGGAACGAAATTACTTTCCAGGTCTGGTTTTTCATGTAGTTTTCAGCTTGTAATGGCTTACGCAGTTGCACTTCTTGACAAAAGTATCAGCTTCACATTTTCATATTGCTATTCCTGTAGTTTCTGTTAGCATTTACAGACTTTAATCTGCCATGTTATATATTATAGATCAATGGAGCTCATGTGAAAATGTAGAGAGAAAACTTGGAGAAGAAGAAGATGAAAAATATCAGTCTATTTCTCACTCTTAGTCATGCACAATCTGTGCAATCCAATATAACAGTAAAAAAGAAAGAATATTCTCTCTTACACAATCAAATCTAACCAATGATTAGCTACCCTATGAGATAGCTACACTTGGCACAAATCTACTACACCTAAGACTACATCTTAGCTGTCCATTTGGACTGTGATCCAAAGGCTCACAATTTAAGTAACAAACTCAGCTAAATCTCTTATACTTTAACACTCCCTTCTAAGTGTTTAGCTGAAATAATTCCAAGCTTGCTCCTTAGATATTCAAATCGATTCCTTGCCAAAGCCTTAGTGAAGATGTCTGCATTCTGCTCATCAGTTTTGCAGTATAGCAGATCAATCTCACCATTTTGCAAAGCATCTCGGATGAAATGAAATCTTCTGCTTATATGTCTTGTCCTGTGATGATGCACAGGATTCTTTGTTATTGCAATTGCAGAAGTGTTGTCACATAGGATTGTTGTAGCCTCAACTTGTTCTTCACCAAAATCAGATAGAACAAACCTTAACCAGACTGCTTGAGCTGTAGCTTCAGCTGCACTAACATATTCTGCCTCTGCAGTGGATAGTGCTACACTGCTCTGCTTAACAGATGCCCAGGAGAAAACACCTGATCCAAGATGAAAAGCATAGCCAGATGTGCTCCTCATATCATCTTCACAGCCTGACCAATCACTGTCACAATATCCAACCAGCATTGCCTCTTTTCCTTTCTCATATGCAATGCCATAGTCTAGAGTACCTTGAATGTATCTAAGTACTCTCTTAGCAGTTCCCATATGTTTCTTTGTAGGTCCATGCATGTATCTTGCTAAGAGACTTGCAGCAAACATGATATCTGGCCTTGTTGCAGTCAGATATAGTAAGCTTCCAACAATCTGTCTGTACAGCTTTTCATCAACCTGTTCACTTCCATCCTCCTTGGATAACTTCTCATTCATAGCAAGTGGAGTTGACACTGCTTTACAGTCCTTTAAACCAAACTTGTCCAACAGTGTTCTTGCATATTTTTTCTGATGCAAGAAGATGTAGGGCTCAGCTTGTATCACACCCAATCCCAGAAAATGATGCAACAATCCC
Organism: Prunus dulcis; assembly: GCF_902201215.1. NCBI lineage: Eukaryota > Viridiplantae > Streptophyta > Magnoliopsida > Rosales > Rosaceae > Prunus > Prunus dulcis. Next base: position 17,331,660 of record NC_047657.1, on the reverse strand, counting down.
AGATCTGTCATTTCATATCTCTTTATCATTTCAGTTTTAAAACTCATCACCAATTCTTCAGAGCTTCCTGTGTAGATGATATCATCTACATATAGTGAAACAATTAGGATTCCACTTTCTGCAGCTTTCACATATAATGTAGCCTCACTAGGACTTTTCTGAAATCCTGCAGTAGCAAAGTATGAATTAATTTCTTCATACCAAGCTCTTGGAGCTTGTTTGAGACCATAAAGAGCCTTCTTGAGTCTATAGACTCTGTCTTCCTTGCCTTGAACCACAAATCCTGGAGGTTGATCCACATACACCTCCTCTTGTAGCACTCCATTTAAGAAGGCTGACTTTACATCAAGCTGAAACAGTTTCCACCTTTTCTGAGCAGCCAGAGCAATCAGTGTTCTAACTGTGTCAAGCCGAGCAACAGGTGCAAATGTCTCATTGAAATCAATTCCTGGCTTTTGAGTGTAGCCTTTAGCTACTAGCCTTGCTTTGTTTTTCTGAACAGAACCATCCAGATTTAGCTTGACTTTAAAGATCCATTTGACACCAACTATAGGTTTATCAGATGGTCTTTTTACCAAATCCCAAGTTTCATTCTTCTCAATCATCTCAAGTTCTGCTTCCATTGCCTTTTGCCATGCTGCATCCTTGACAGCTTCTTCAAAGGATTCTGGTTCAATGATGCAGATGTTGCAGCTTTCATAGATCTCTGTAAGACTTTTGTATCTCAATGGAGTGTGGTCAATATCTTGAGTACCTGTGTCAACCACAGATCTTTCTTCATTGTCTTCTGTTAGCAACTCATTCTCAATTGAATGTTCTGCTTGCTTCACAACTGTGTCATAGCTCCCTTTCTCCTTTTCAGACACAGCATCAGTAAGTGGCACTGAAACACTGCATTCTTGCTGTGCATTCCAATCCCAGCTAGCTTCTTCATTGAATACCACATCCCTTGAGATAATCACTTTTCCAGTGGCAATGTCATATAGCCTATACCCTTTCTCACAGCTGCCATATCCTAGAAACACACATCTGTTGCTTGTTGAATCCAGTTTCTGCCTCTGTGGATTTGGAACATGTGCATAGCACACAGATCCAAACACTTTTAAGTGTTTAAGTCCTGGCTTTCTCCCACTATAGGCTTCAAATGGTGTTTTCTTGTCCAGAGCTTTAGTTGGACTTCGGTTTAGAACATATACTGCAGTATTCACAGTTTCTGCCCAGAACTCAAGTGGCATGCCCTTCTCAATCATCATACACTTGGCCATCTCCACTATGGTTCTGTTTTTCCTCTCAGCCACACCATTTGCTGTGGTGAGTATGCCACTGTAAGCTGCCTCTCCATTCCCATTTCATCACAAAATTTATTGAACTCATTAGAGGTGTACTCTCCTCCCCTATCACTTCTTAGTTTCTTCACCTTATATCCACTTTGCAATTCAACAGTGGCTCTAAACCTCTTAAACACTGTGAATACCTCAGATTTGCATCTCAAGAAATAGATCCAGCACATTCTTGTACAGTCATCTATAAAGGTGAGGAAATACCTGTTTCATGCTTTGGTAACAGTTTGCATTGGGCCACACACATCAGTGTGTACCAATTCCAGTGGAGTTGAAGCTCTGCTGGTTGCCTCTTTTGGAAATGCCTTCCTGCAGTGTTTTCCAAAAGTGCAGCCTTCACATACTGCATTTGTATTTTTGATTTCTGGCAAACCAAACACCATGTCTTCATTCTGCAGCAGTTTCAAACTCTGCATGTTTAAGTGCCCCATTCTCCTATGCCAAAGCAAAGTTGATTGGTTAATGCTTGCAGTTAGAGCAATATGTAAGTCTGTTTGAAGTTTCAAAGGAAAACTTCTATTTCCTTTCATATCCACTCTAGCCACCAGATTTGAAAGAGAGCTATCATCATAGACTTCTGCCTTGTTATCTCCAAAAATTAGGAAATATCCATGCTCCATCATTTGTCCAACACTGAGTAGGTTCTCTTTGAGACCAGATACCAATAGCACCTCCTTGATATATTTCCTTCCCATTTTAGTTTCAACCGTCAGGCTTCCTTTTCCAATAACATCAACCAACTGTCCTGTTCCCATAGCAACTTTTGCAGTCACATTCCTATCAATATCAATCAAAACATCTTCTCTGCCAGTCATGTGGTTACTACACCCACTGTCCAAGTACCATACCTCTTCCATGGACCTTTTCTCAGTTGCATTGTTAGCATAGAACATGGTTGGTGAAGAAGTAACCTGAGTAGCAAACTGAAGCTGCTGCTGCTGTTCAGGTTTCTTGCTATAGCAGTCTTTGGCAATGTGACCAAGCTTGTCACAGTTATAGCACTTTGGTTTGCCCTTGAACCTACATTCTCCATAATGCAATTTCCCACAATGTTTGCAAGGAGTTTTAGTTCCATCAGTAGGTTTATTATCCCACTTCTTCCCTTTGTCTTTCCAATTCTTCTGCTGCTTGGAATTCTGATTTCCAGTGGCCTTAGCTGATTTGGTATCTATACTCAGACTAGCAAAGGCCTTCTCAGTCTTGTTCTCATGATGTCTTTCCAATCTTTGAGCAAAGCTCTTCAATGAGGCTACCACCTCTTGAACCTCAATTACATCTAGATCCCTTGAATGTTCAATTACAGAACAGATTGGATCATATCCAGGCAGCAGACTAATTAACATTTTCTGCACAATTCTTTCTCTAGATAACTCTTCTCCATAACCTCTCATTTGGTTTATTAGATCAAACAACTTTGTAAGATAAGCAGATAGAGATTCATCCTCTCTCATTCTAGTATATTCAAATTCTCTACGAAGACCCTGCAGTTTTACACTTCTTACCTGCTTATCACCATGAAATTTTTGCTTCAGGATGTTCCAGGCTCCATGAGATGATTCTTCATGAGAAATCCTGGGGAAGATCACCTCAGATACTGCTCCTTGAATCAACCCCAAGGCCTTAGCATCCTTCATCAGGATCTCAGCTATAGCCATCTTCCCAGAACCACTTGATTCCTCTTTTTCTTTTTGTTTTGTATCAGATTCATCAGCTCCCTTCGAATCTGAGCCTTCTATTCCTCTCTCAACCAGCTCCCAAATCCCATGAGATTTGAAAATGGTTTTCATCCTTATGCTCCAGAACTCATAGTTCTCACCATTGAAGATTGGAGCACGCAGCTCACCACTTCCAGATCCTGCCATATTAGACAGATTTCACAGAGAGCAGAATTTGACAGAAAACGCAGCACACTTCCTTCACAAATTCAAACGCCCAGCTACACGATCAAACCTGGCTCAGTGATACCATGTTAGCATTTACAGACTTTAATCTGCCATGTTATATATTATAGATCAATGGAGCTCATGTGAAAATGTAGAGAGAAAACTTGGAGAAGAAGAAGATGAAAAATATCAGTCTATTTCTCACTCTTAGTCATGCACAATCTGTGCAATCCAATATAACAGTAAAAAAGAAAGAATATTCTCTCTTACACAATCAAATCTAACCAATGATTAGCTACCCTATGAGATAGCTACACTTGGCACAAATCTACTACACCTAAGACTATCATCTAAATTCCTTAGCTAGATGCATGAGTGAGATACTACCAGAGAGGTCGTAAGACTGCCCTTATGAATTGGTCCATGTTCTATGCTCATGATTTTCATATTTTGAGGGTTAAAATATGGGAAAACTGATAAAGTTTCCTTCCAATACGGTAAGATTGGCAAAGCTGGCGGTTGACAAGGTTTTAACAACACCATGTGGGACATCAATTTTGTATCCAAGGAATGGGGGGAGTCTGCATTATTTTACTGGTCACTCCTTGTGCTGTTCTTGACATTCTCACACCCTCTTACAGAGAAGATGCAGGCAGAAAATATACCTACTACCGCAATTACCCGTACACTGCCTTTGGTAAGTAACTTTTGTTTCTAGTTAGAGTTTTCTTTCCTTGGTGAACTTATTCGCATGAAAAGAAAAGAAAAGAGAAAAGAAAAGAAAAATTATGAAAACTGATAATTATAGTTGTCTGCTAAACACTGTAGCTACAGTGAACAGAATTAAGATAGATGCTGGTAAAGAAGAGGAGTATGCATGGCTTGCTGAGACAGAACCGGATAATCTCTAGAATCTTGAGGTTCTATGGAAAATGCTCTCTAGGAAAACACGAGATTTGGTCCTGATTAAAAAATTGAATAACAAGAACAAGGTGAAATATATATAGTACACAATAATACATTTACAATGCCACACAAGAATTACATAGTTGAACTGGATGCCATGCCAGTCGCATTTGACCAGTTCCATCCGTACAAACTCCTGAAGATAATTGATTATTGACTGACAAGTGTTTGTACTGAAGAGAAGACGCCTGGTGTCCCAGCGCACGGTATGGAACTATCCAAATGACATCTAACTTATAAGCTCTATCAAAAATTTCTGTAGATTTTCCCAAATTCTAAATTGGGTGGAAGCTTAGATAACTTGAGAAATGAGGGTTATCTTCACTTAGGGTGATCTGAAAGCTTCACCAGCATAACACACATTACCAAGTTCCACTTCAATGAGCAGAAGCTGCAAGCAAATTTGAGAAAGCAAAGAAAACTTAGAAAAGTGGGTGGTGTTGGGGATTATGCTTGGCCAGGGAGCTCCTGTTATATCTATAAAGAAGAAAGTGCAAAAATCAACTTCATACATAGTACCAACAGAATGAATTGATAGAGAGCATATATGGTTATAGAAATTAACGAACAAACCTGTCCACTAGCCAAGCCAACAGAAAGATCAGCAGTAAAGTTATCCTCAATTTCCCCACGACAGTGGCTGACCATCACACCCCAATCCAACCTGCAGCTTTTGCGTCAAGTGCTGCCTGAATATATTCAGTTATGTTGCCAATCTGGTTAACCTGCAATTCAAAGGAAGAAAATAAGCTCAACCAAGTTCATCAACACAAATGGTTGTTACCATTGCACGGAAAAGAAAGAAGAAAGAAGAAAAAAAAAACCAAATACAGTTTAAGTTGCTTGCCTTCGAAACTAGGCCAACGAATTTGGGCTTCCCGGTAGAGCTCTTCTAAAACAAAATTTAATTCATTAAACCCAAAACAAAAATACTTTTTATTATTACTATATACTAATTTCTCTTAAAAATAAAACATAAATCTCCATTAGTATAAAGTCAAGTCCTAATTTATACGTCACATACTATATCAAAAATCATTATGACCCATGATAAAAATATTCCTGAAGCCAAAAAAAAAAAAAAAGGACTAAAGAGATTCTTTATATAATTCGTGATTAAGAAAAAAAAATTCATCTTCCAGGCATATAAACAACTTTTAATTTTCTTTGACTAAAAAAAGAATTGATGCGGAAGTATATATTTTAGAGTTTGACTGAGTTGAAATGTGGGTGAGTGCTTGGAGAAACAAAGCTCAAGTATACGTGCATGGAAATGGAAAGTAAGAAGATCGAAGTGGGCCCCACATTTTTTTTTTTCTTTCCCTATTGTTGCTCGACTTCGACTTCCTCATGCTTTAAGGATTTTGAAGATCGAATTTTCTATTTATTTGTAAGTAGAGCGACTTCCTCACACTTTAATTACTGGGTTTTGTTTGTAATCAAGAAGAAGAGTGTTTGGCAAAGAAGAAGAAGAAGAAGACTAGAAGCCATGGGAAAAGCTGACGAAAACGAAGGTATGTTTCTGTGTTCCTCAAATTTCTCCAGCTTTTTTCACCAAATTTTTTTTCTGCTGCTTTAAAATATCCTAAACCCTAAGCCTAAGCCTAACCATGTTTCTATGACTTCAGATGAAGTCATGCTTGAAGAAGATAACGACGTGGAGGAAACCATTCACGGCGACGACGAGGAAGACGATGAAGACGGTACAGCCTTCAATTTTTTCATCAACTATTTTGTTATATACAAAGTACTTATGAGATTGATCTCGGGTTCACTCTATGTGGTTTCGAACGCACACTTCGTCAGCTGCTTATGTTTTCAGCAGCTTTCTTCATATTTTCTTCTCCTCGCTATCTTCTTGAGTTTTGAGCAGCTTTCCTCTTCTCTTCATATCTTCTTTCTTATTTTCTTTCTCTTTAAGCAGTTTAAATCTTGATATGGGATTGGAAACTAATTATTTGTTAGATCTATATATCTTTCTTCCTCTTCATATTCGTCTTCTCTCTGTGCCCCATCGGCTCGGTGTCTTTCACCTCTTCTATGGCCGACCCGTCAAGTTCATCTCGGCAATCAAATCCTTTTTCGTCTCCTTCTTCCCCTTGTTGGGTGCTCTTCTTGTTATTGGTTTTTCATTGTTTTTGGGTGGTTCGAGGGGCCGAGCTGATGGGTTTTCAGATGTATTTCATTGGGTTTTTAGTTGTTGTTGCTCTGGTTCTAGTTTTACTGTATCTTCAAGTGAATTGGACCCTGACTTGTGTGGTGGAATCAAATGGGGGTTAAGATCGTGTTCTTTTTCAGTTTTTTCATGGCGATTTTGGGGTTCTGTAGTTGGTCTTCGTCATTGGATTTGGATGGAGATACTTATGGGCGCAGATTGAATAAAATAAAAATTCGAACTCAATAGTCTGTTGTTTGGTGCAAAGCTGAACAGTGCAATATGCTTTAACCTTCTTCTGCAGCACCTCCTTTTCCTCGTTTACTTAGTTTTCTCTTTATTTTTCTATTTGCCTCATGTGAATAATTATCTAGTTCTTAGGGTCGAATATCTAAAATCTATTATGGTGCACTTTTTGCTTCGCTTATTGATTTTACAATGCTATTATTGTTATTGATTTTACAGAAGAGCTAGATGAATATGAGAAGGACGATTTTATAGTAGATGATGTTGATGATGAACAAGAAGACCCGGAGGAGGAGGAGGAGGAAGAAGACAGAGCGGACAGTGATGAAGAAGAAAGGCAGAAGAAGAAGAAAAGAAAGAAAAGGTGAATGTTCTATATCCTTGCTCTGATCTATTGTCTATCTCTCTAGAGTTTGCCCAAAAAAAAATCTGGTTTTAAGGTTTCCGGACTTTGGACCAATGAAAATCTTCTTCTTCTCTTTTAAAATCTTGTAGCAATTAAACAAGGGGGGTAGTTATTCCTTTGTGTAATTTTATTTTCCTGTCTCTAATTTTCTAGGGAGGAGTATGTCCTTGACGAAGATGACTATGAGCTCCTGGAGGACAATAATGTGTTTGCCCCCCGCAGGAAGGTTGTGAACATTGTCCATATATTTTTATAGTTTCTGTTGAATTTCGAATTTAATGCAATTATTTCTTCTAAATTTCCATTGTTCATGAGATGGCGATTTTTCTCTTTTTCACATTTTCAGGGGAAATTTAAGCGGCTGAAAAAAGCTCAGAGGCATACTGAAAGGGATCGTGGTGTATCTGATGAGGAGGAGTTTGATGGCAATGGCAAAAGTGGAAGAAGTGCAGAGGAGAAGCTTAAGCGCTCCTTATTTGGTGATGATGAAGGTATGTGCATATATATATGTAGAACTGACTTGTAGAGTAATCAGTATATGAATTTGATTTCTTTTTTCCCTTGTTAATTATACACCTTAATCCTATAGGTCTTCCACTTGAGGACATTGCTGAAGAGGGGGAACCTGCAGAAGAGGAAGATGATAGAGAAGTTGATGAAGAGGATGAAATGGCAGACTTTATAGTCGATGAAGAATTTGATGCGACTGGAGTTCCAGTGAGGTATATATTTTTGCATTTTTTGCATGCCCATGCCTGTCTTTATGTTTTGAACTGAATTTCTTTTCCTAATATTTGAATAATCAACTCATTGTATTTTGGTTAATTCCCTTATCTAGACAGAAGAAGCTTAAGAGAAAAAAATTTAGGGAGGCACCAGGAGTATCATCCTCTTCTTTGCATGAAGCACATGAAATATTTGGTGATGTTGATGAGTTACTGCAGCTCCGCAAGCAAGGTTCAGATTCCAATGAGTGTAGGGATAGGAAACTTGAAGATGAATTTGAACCAAGTGTTCTTTCTGAAAAGTATATGACAGAGAAGGATGACCAGATTCGGGAGCTTGATATTCCGGAAAGAATTCAGGTTATTTAACTTGCCCTTCACGAAAATATAATCGTACTCGTTTCATATTTCATGTCACATGACTGTAATTTTTTTTTTTTTTATTTGTAGATATATGAGGAAAGCACCGGATCTCCTCCATTGGATGAAATAAGCATAGAAGATGAGAGTACCTGGATATATAATCAACTTACAAGTGGTACAATACCTTTGTATGGCAAGGAAGGCTTGGGGAGTTCTATAAGCAGGGGTGACATCAAAAAAATTTTGGAATTGCACCATAAGTACAAGCTGGAGGTGAGTATTCTTATTAAGTTTGGTGCACTTCTGTTCATTTATCTGATATTTATTCTATTGGATGGTCATTCTCTCCTTGTTTTCAGATTCCCTGTATTGCTATGTATCGGAAAGAATGCCTAAGCTTTTTGAAAGATGAAAATCAGGATCAAAATGAGAAACCACCCAAGATAAAGTGGCACAAGGTTCTTGTTATGGGACTGTCAAATGTTTTAAACTGGGCCTAGATTAAAGAATATATAAGTAATATGTCTGCTTGCTTTTTCTACAGGAACTTTGGACAATTCAGGACTTGGACAGAAAATGGCTGCTACTTCAGAAGCGAAAAAGTGCTTTGCAATCTTACTATAAACGATTTAAATGCACTGTGAACCATCAGCTTTTGGAATCAGTTATAACGTCGCTTGAGGCTTCCAAATCCGAGAGAGAAGTTGATGATGCTGACGCTAAGTTTAACTTGCATTTCCCTCTGGGTGAGATAGGTGCAGATGAGGGACAATATAAGAGGCCCAGGAGGAAATCACTTTATAGTATCTGCAGCAAGGCTGGCCTGTGGGAGGTTGCAAACAAGTTTGGTTACAGCTCTGAGGAGTTCAGAATGCAATTATCACTAGAAAAAATGGTAAGTTTTCTTTGTCTTGCACTTTCACATATTTTGCCTAACCATTGATATCAGGTTCACAATTAATTTGATTGCAGAGAAGGGATGAGGGGGATGAGTTGGAGAATCCCAAGGAGACACCAGAGGAGATGGCTTCAAACTTTATGTGTGCAATGTTTGAGACACCTGAAGCTGTGCTCAAAGGAGCTAGGCATATGGTATGCATTTATAGTTTTCTAGTTCATAGAACTGTTAATTTGTTCTAGCATGCCTTGTCATAACGTCTGGTTCTAAGTTATCTGTTTTTTTTTTTTTTTTTTTTTTTTTTTTTTTTGGTTTTTTTGGTTTAAATCACTTCTTCCAGGCAGCAGTTGAGATAAGTTGCGAGCCATGTGTCAGGAAGTATGTTTGAAACAACTACTTGGATTCTATTGAGGTATCTACAAGCCCAACACCTGATGGAAATATTGCAATAGATGGTTCTCATCAGTTTGCGGGGGTGAAGTGGTTGCAAAGAAAGCCATTGAATAGATTTGAGGGTGCACAGTGGCTCCTTATCCAGAAGGCTGAAGAGGAGAAGCTTATTGAAGTTACACTTAAGCTGCCAGAAGACAGACTAAACAAGTTGATAAGCGACTTTAATGAGTATTATCTTAGTGATGATGTTAGTAAATCTGCACAAGTGTGGAATGAGCAGCGGAAGTTGATACTGCGGGATGCCATTTTCAATTTTCTTCTACCTGCAATTGAAAAAGAAGCAAGATCCTTGTTGACTAGTAGAGCAAAAAACTGGTTACGAGTGGAATATGGAAAGGTTTTGTGGAATAAAGTATCCGTGGGGCCTTATCACCGGAAGGAAAACGATAGTAGCTCAGACGGTGAAGCTGCACCCCGGGTCATGGCTTGCTGTTGGGGCCCTGGGAAGCCAGCTACCACTTTTGTGATGTTAGATTCATCTGGAGAGGTGGTAGATGTACTTTACGCTGGGTCCCTCACTTTACATTCCCATGATGTCAATGATCAGAAACTTAAGAAAAATGATGAAGAACGCGTTTTGAAGTTCATGATTGATCGCCAACCACATGTCGCCATCCTAGGATGTGTTAACTTGTCTTGTACTCGCCTGAAAGAAGTTATCCATGAGGTGAGTGTTATAGTAATCATTTTCTTCGTGATTGCCATAATATTGCTTTCTCTTAGTATAGAGCTTCCTTTTTCGCTTTCTATTATTATAGTAATCAATTTTGGAAACATGATCTTCAGCCTAAACACTGAGTGCTTTTTCATCTTTACACTTCATATATAAAGAATCCTATTGTGTACATGTGATGCTTATTTATTTCTCTCTTGCCTTTATCAGATATATAATAAGATGATAGTTGAGAATCCAAGAGATGTCGGGTATGATATGGATGACCTAAGCATTGTATATGGGGATGAATCTTTGGCTCGCCTATATGAAAATTCTCGGCTTTCATCTGATCAGCTACATGTGCAATCAGGTATGAATTTTTCCAACCTTCTACTTGTGTGCTCATGAAGATGTCTTGTGGTGGATTTCATTTTTCTTTTGTGTTATCAGGCATTGTCAAGAGGGCTGTGGCTCTTGGGCGTTATCTTCAAAATCCATTAGCAATGGTTGCCACACTTTGTGGACCAGGAAGAGAAATCTTATCTTGGAAACTCAATGCTTTTGAGCACTTTCTCACCCCAGATGAGAAGTATGCAATGTTTGAACAAGTCATGGTAGATGTTACAAACCAGGTAGGCCTCGACGTGAATTTGGCTGCAAGCCATGAATGGTTATTTGCACATTTGCAATTCATTTCTGGGCTTGGACCTCCAAAGGCAGCCTCTTTGCAGAGGTCATTGGTAAGATCTGGTGCAATATTTAGTCGAAAGGACTTTTTGACAGAACAAGGGCTTGGTTTAAAGGTGTTTGTTAATGCTAGTGGTTTCCTGCGTGTTCGGCGGAGTGGGTTGGCTGCTAGCAGCAACCAATTCATTGATCTATTGGATGATACGAGAATTCATCCAACAGAATCTTATAGTCGTGCACAAGAATTGGCAAAAGATGTTTATGATCAGGAAGGTGGCAATGACGATGATGAGGATGCTATGGAGATGGCTATAGAGCATGTCCGGGGTCATCCTAAATATCTGAAAGGCCTCGATATTCAATCATACGCTAAAAGCAAAAAGCATGAGGATAAGGAAAATACATTGTGGGATATAAAGAGAGAATTAATACATGGTTTTCAGGATTGGCGTAAAAAATATGAAGAACCAAGCCAGGATGAAGAGTTCTATATGATATCAGGTGAAACTGAGGATACCCTTTCTGCAGGAAGAATTGTGCAAGCCACAGTTCGAAGGGTGCAAGCTGAACAGGCACAACTTGCTCTTGAATCTGGATTGACTGGTATGCTTCTGAAAGAAGACTATTATCCAGGTGATTGGAGGGATGTTTCTGACTTATCTGACAAACTGCATGTGGGTGACATTCTCACTTGCAAGATCAAATCTGTTCAAAAGAATTGGTATCGGGTATTACTTGTTTGCAGTGAGAGTGAGATTAGAAATGACTGCTCTCAGAACATTCAGAATCTTGATACTTATTACCATAAAGACTGGAGAAGTCTACAGAGTGAGCAAGAAAAATCTCAAAAGGGAAAGCAGCTTGCGAAGAAGAAATTCAAGCCAAGGATGATTGTTCATCCTCGCTTCCAGAATATACACGCAGATGAAGCAGTGGAGGTATGTTTTCAATAATGTTGTTATATTAAGATTTTTATGTCTTGATCTTTGTTTTGTAAATCAATACTTAATAGTAGCCCGGAAATACTTTTCTTACACAATAGTGTGTCATCTGTTATGTTTAACAGTTATTGTCTGCTAAGGATGCTGGGGAAAGTATTTTTCGTCCTAGTTCTCGAGGGCCATCGCATTTAACCTTAACTCTCAAGGTTTATGATGGAGTTTACACTCACAAAGACATAGTTGAAGGTGGAAAGGAGCCTAAGGACGTTACAAGCTTATTCCGTATTGGGAAGACCCTGACGATTGGTGAGGACACTTTTGAGGATTTGGATGAGGTTAGTGTTTTTAACACAATGTGTGTTCTCGGAGAGTTGTACTGCATTAGTCGTCTTACTTTTCTGTCAGTTTACAACTAATGAAGGATAATCAGTTGTAAATCTTGATTCTCTTGACTGACTTTTAACCAATGAAATTGGCCTATGTAGAATTTCATTTTGCCTGAATTGTGGATCGTTACAACATCCATGACAAAAACAAATGGTATCAGATGTTTGTGTTGTACTTAGATGCTAATAATATGCAGTCTGAATAAGAATGCACAGTTTAAGTTCTAGAGGTTTTATGTTTCATATCAGATGCTTGTACTTAGATGCTAATAATGTGCATTTGTGCTCTTGATATCGAGGGATAGAAATCTGATGGTAAACTAACTTCAATGCAGGTGATGGATCGTTACGTTGATCTGTTGGTGGCTCACTTGAAGGCAATGCTAAACTATCGCAAGTTCAGGAGGGGAACAAAAGCAGAAGTTGATGAACTTTTGTGGCTTGAGAAATTGGAGTATCCTATGAGGATAGCTTATTGTTTCGGGATATCGCATGAACATCCAGGTACTATCATCCTGACCTATATCCGGAGTGCAAATCCGCACCATGAGTATGTTGGTGTTTATCCCAAGGGGTTCAAGTTCAGAAAAAGAATGTTTGAGGACATCGATCGGCTTGTAGCATATTTCCAGCGCCATATTGATGACCCTCGGCTTGAGTCAGGACCATCCATTAGATCAGTTGCTGCTATGGTGCCAATGCGAAGCCCAGCAACTGGGGGTTCTTCAGGTGCATCTCTGGGCAGTGGTTGGGATGGTTCAACCAATAAGGGTGGTTGGAGAGGCCAGTCTTGAGACAAGGATCTATTATCTACACCGAGTTCACGAACAGGTAAACTGCAGCATGGATTTTCAACTGTTCGTTTTCTTGCAATTCAATTGAGTGCAAATTAAAGGAAGTATCTTATTTAGTTTGCAACGTCTTCAGCCTGTTTAGGCTTGAGCATTTTTCGAGTAGAATGGCAGCACAAAATAACAATTAGAACAGTTTAGTCTCTTATTGGTTAACAAATAGTTGCTCATTTTCTGCATATACCATATCCCATTGAAGAGGTCATTGGCCCTGCTCTTGGAATACGGTTGCCCCTTACTGAAGTTTCATGTTCTTCTTTGTTTAGCTGAGGTTTTGTTTTCAGGTTAAAAGAAATTATTTGTATTTCTTTCCTTAATGTAGTGTAGTGCACCATATAGAATTCCTTACTTCCTTGATCAAAAACACTTTCTTCATTACTTTGTTTTTCTTTTTATGTTTGGTTTTACAGGCTGAAATGGTGGCAGTCGAGATGGACATCCAAGTGGCTTACCTAGACCATATGGTGGCGTTCACGGTGGCCATGGCGGAGCAAGTTGTGATGCATATGCTGCTGCTGCTAATGATCACTTCAGGCTAGGCTTCTGACCCAAAAAGAAGAAGGTTCAGATAATGGGCTTTGGGAATGGGGTTCTGAGCCCAAAATAAGTACAGTCTCAATATGGCTGAGAGCGCAGCGGCGATGGGGATGACAATCCTATCATAGCAGTACATATGCAGTAAATTAATGTCTCAACAAGCAATTCTCAGTTAAATTTTGTACTCATCTTTTTTCACCCAAATATATGGAAGGGTGTATCTTTCTTATGCTGCCGTGAGTTTTTTGGGCTTGTAGCTTTTGCGGCCCTCTACGCTCTTATTCCTCTATTTCAATCCAAAACTAAAAAATTAATATAGTGAAGAGTGCTGCTATTTTCACCCACTTGTCTTATTTTCTTAACTACCTTATCTTCAAAATTTTATATACAAATTTACCCTTTTGCAAAATGACTTTTAAGGACTTAAGGAAAAAACACCAACCCTAAAATAAAAACTCAATTTCATAAGAATTAAAAAGGAAAAAATTATGAATGAGAGAGGGAATTAATTTACGTTTTAAGGAAAATGTATTTGTATGTTTTAATTTTGAGAAAAACCAAAGCAAAGGATCTGGATTCCTAATGAATTAGCAAAGAGAATTTTCTTGAATTAATAATTAAATGGTATTTTATGAATAATGATGGGTGGAAGGATAGGATTTTATTTTTTCAAATTTACATGGTGGGTGGGAAGATAAGGTGAGTGAGAAAGTAGGACGAGGGGGTGGAAATAGCAGTACTCTATAGTGAAATGTAAACTTTTTATTTATTTATTTATTTGGTAAGTAAATAAATTGAAATGAATGTGAACCTTATTCATAGGCTTGATTAATTAGTATTTAAACCTATTCTTTTATTTTATTTTTCTTTATTTTTCTTTTAAGTCTTTTATTGCCCTTGACATAAGCAATCTTTACTGTAATAGGACTACAATCAGATCCTTGATAGTATAGGAAAAGGAATATTTACTTACTACTTATATACAAAGTAAAATTGCGTAATTATAAACCATTAGTGCAGTGCAGAAGCAACCTATAGGGTTGTTATTCTCCAAATTCCTCATCTTCTCCAATTCTCTCCTCTATATTTCTACAGAAATAGGGTTTCTGGAGAAATCGTCAGGAATCGTTAAGGAAAGCTTAAATACTAGAGTGCTTTAGGTTTCCTATTTCTATGTGGATTGAAACACCTAATTCTACTGGCTTAAGGAAAGCTTAAGATATCTTTGATGAGGAGGACTCTTAAGTGAAGCCTATAAAAGGATGTCCCTGTGCTATTGGTTATTACACACTCAATATTATTCTCACCCCATCTAGAGAGAGATAAAGAGCCAGATAGCAGAGAAGACAAGCTGTGCACGTCATGTCTGATCAAGGTAAGTGTTTAGTTCATATAAACCTATTAAGACTTACAATATTTACTTACCTTAATTAGACAAAGTAAACTTGCGTAATTATAAACCATCAGTGCAGTGCAGAAGCAACCTATAGGGTTGTTATTCTCCAAATTCCTCATCTTCTCCAATACTCTCCTCTATCTTTCTACAGGAATAGGGGTTCTGGTTCTCCCGAAATCATCAGGAATCCTTATATTATCACAAAATCTTTCGGAGCAATGTCAGATGTCTACTGGGGTAGCAAGAAAAGAACAATGTCAAACCCCCTCCGCCTTCCCGAAGAGATCTTTGATGAAATCCTCCTGAGGTTGCCCAGCAAAAGCGTAGGGAGATGCAGCGCAGTGTGTAAATCATGGAACTCTCTCGTCAACACCTTCTTTCGCTACCGCACTCGCGACCACACTCGCTACCAATCCAATAACCACCACGACGAAGCTCAACTCCTCTTCCTTCAGTTTCACAATTCCTCGAGCATCATCAACAGGCCTTACGCGTTGCATCGAGATAACTCTGCATGTAACTTGTATACCAAGCTTCCTAACCCGTTCGTAGCTTGCAACAAGTTACCTACTTGCCTCCGAGGAGCAAAACAAGTTGAAGATGTTACTGTGATGGGAACTTGTAACGGGCTAGTATGCCTGGTTGCTGGTGATGATGAGATTCACTTTGCTGCATCAATCTGGAACCCTTGTATTAGAAAGTTGGTGGCTTTACCTAAGCCTGGCCTTGCCGTGTACAAAGATATTGATCAGGTAAGATATGGCTTTGGTTATGATTCTTGCACCGACGACTATAAGGTTTTGAGATGTGTGAACCATAAATATATCCGCCATAGCACTTGTCAAGTTGAGATTTGGTCGTTAGCCAGAGGCTCCTGGAAGAGTCTTAGTTCTGCTGCTGATCATGTTATCCTCCCTGCCAACTTTCATCCTGGCCAGCTCTTCAATAGATCGGGTGTTGTGTTTGTCAATGGCGCTCTGCATTGGCTCCAACTTGCCAGAAACTGGAAGGTGAATAAGATGGATTATTTGATTGCATCGTTTGATATGGCGAGTGAGTTATTTGGTGAGACAACGGTGCCAGAAGCTTTACGGAAAAAATTATACTCAAAACCGGAACAACGAGAGTGGTTCATTTCAAAATACAGAGAGTCCATTGCCCTTGTTAAAATTTGTAACGATAGAGATCGTTGGATTGCTAATCGTGTTGAGATCTGGGTGATGGCGGAGTATGGTGTGGCGGCATCTTGGGCTAACCTATGTACTGTGCAGCTGCAACATGTTTGGTTGATGCCGCTTGGATTTAAATACTGCGGTCCGATTGGTTTTAGAAGGAGTGGTGAAGTGGTGCTTATGGAAGGTAGTGATCGATCTATATTGCTAGACCCTGAGTCCGAACAAGTTGATTATTTTGAAATTGATGAGAGCAACAATCACTTGAAGTTCATGGATTATTTTGTGGAGAGCCTTGTCTTATTTGACCAACCCAATGCTATTTCATACTAGAAGGAAAGACAGAAACCGAATCAAGACAACGTCCACCTTGTATGCCAAACACAAATAGCAACAAGTCATTAGCCGAAACAGCTTGGCATTGCTCCTTCTCATGCTTCTATCTATGTAGGCATTAGTCATTAAATTCATGTGAATTATCATCTTTGTTTTTATTTTCTTTTTTGTGCTTATTTTATAAAATTAAGTTTTTCTTTGCGCATTTGAGAACCTCACATGTGATATGAAGAATAGGCACAAAAAGAAGCTTAATTTCATAATGAGCCTCAATCGTTAAAATAAAAACAAAAAGAATAGACGATAATTGGCTAATGCCTAAATGGATTGCCTTTCGTATTCGTCTTTGTTTAGCTTTGTGAGGTTTTCTTTGATTTCTCGTCCTTATTTTGCTGGTTTTGATTTCATTTACTTTTGTATTTGTATTTCTTTCCTCAGCACCAAACTCATGCAACCTTCCTTGATCAACTCATACAAGTCTCCACTATGGTTTAGGGCTCGTTTGGGAGTGATCTAGAATCACTTATGGGAAGAAACATTTTCTACATGCTTCTTCAAAAAATCACTTAAAGTGATATTTGGAAAAGTGATTCTCCATAAAAGTGATTATTGGCCTCTCCCAAACAAGCCCTTAATCCATTCAACTGATTTTTTCCCCCTCATTTCGGATATGATTGAATCCCTATATACGATACTAATTAGTTAGAGGCTGAATAAGACGTTCCTCCTTATTTTGTATGGATTTTTTCCCTAAATATTAACCCAATAAGTGAATACAAAATAATCAAACGCCTTGTTTTATATGCATTTTTTTTATTTGTATGGATGGTGATGAAGGTAGTTGAATTTTCTGTTACAATTTTGTACTTATCTTTTTTCACCCAAATCGCATGTATGAACTAATATAATGAATGTTTTCGACCAAAAAAAAAAAAAGGAACTAATATAATGAATGTAAAAAAAATAATAATAAATTATTTATTTTTTATGGTAAGTAAATGAATTAAAATGGATGTGAAACTTATCCCTGGAACTAATTAGTAATTGAAGGCAATTTAACCCGAGCAATGCTACACTTACCATATTTTATCCCACATTTCTATACCACATGATGTGGCATGTCCATATTATATGCCATATCAATTAAATCAATGAAGTGTATGTTAATTAAGACAATTAGAAAAACAAATACTAGAATAAATCATAAAAGAAAAGAAAATATTAAATAATTTTAATTGATGTGGCTGTCCACATCAATTGCCACATAAGATGGTATAGGAATGTGGTATACAAATGTGGTAAGAGTAGCATTATTCAACTAACCCCTAGAGATCGTTCTTTTCTCTATCTCTCTCCACTATTTTCCCTAGTCTTTTGGTGATCTAGTTTGATTAGGACTAAAACAGGAGACTAGGATTTTAAAGGGGTCGAAAGATCTGCTTCTCCCAAAAACACCAGCGAGCTATTATCACAAAAATGTCAGATGTCTACTTGGCAAGCAACATCCTCCTCTTTCCCGACGAAATCTTACATGAAATCCTGCTGAGATCGCCTGGCAAATCCGTAGTGAGATGCAGCGCAGTGTGCAAATCATGGAACTCTCTCGTCAACTCCTTCATTCGCCACCCCCACACTCGCTTCCCATCCAATCACCACGACGACGACGACGACGTTCAGCTCCTTTTCCTGCAGGTTTACGAACCCTACAAGATCCACGTCAAAAGAAGAGTGCATTACGTGTTGCATCGAGATGACTCTGCACGTGATGAGCATACCAAGCTTACGAGCCCGTTTGTAGCTTACAACAACACCCGCACTTGCCCCGCGAAAAAAAAAGTTTTAGATGGAGATGTGGATGTGGTTGGAACTTGTAACGGGCTCGTATGCATGGTTCCTCATGATGATGATGATGGTGGCATTGACTTTGCTGCAATCATTTGGAACCCCTATATTAGAAAGTTGGTGGTTTTACCTAAGCCGGGCCTTGCCGTGGCCAAAAATATTAAAGGAATAAGATATGCCTTTGGTTATGATTCTTGCACCAACGACTATAAGGTTTTGAGATGTGTGAACTATAAGTCCTTACGCAACGACGATAAGACTTTGAAATTTAGCAACTATGTGTCCTTCCGCAAACCACCTACTTTTCACGTTGAGATTTGGTCGTTAGCCACAGGCTCCTGGAAGAGTCTTATTGCTGCTGATGATGATGATATTATCCCTGCCAACTTTTATCCCGAGCTCTTCACTAGATCACGTGTTGTGTGTGTCAATGGCGCTCTGCATTGGCTCCAAACTCGTCGCCACCTGAACGGCGTCTCGGAGCTCTCAGAGTATTTGGTTGCGTGGTTTGATATGGCAAAGGAGATATTTGGTGAGACAATGGTGCCAGAAGCTTTGAGGAAAAAATTACACTTTCAATCGGGACGAGAGTGGTTTATTTCAAGATACAGAGTGACCATTGCCCTTGTCAAGATTCGTAACTACAGATTTCCGAGGGGTGATTGTGTTCAGATTTGGGTGATGGAAGAGTATGGCGTGGCGGCGTCTTGGGCTAAGTTATTTACCGTGCAGTTGCAAAATGTTTTTGTGTTGGCGCCACTTAGTCTTAAAAATAGCGGCGTGCTTGGTTTCAGAAAGAATGGTGAAGTGGTGCTTCGTGATGTTGGTGATGGAGTTCGATTGCTGGACCCTAAGTCTGAACAAGTTAGTGATTTTCTAATTGATGGGAGCTGCTGTTGCTTGAACTTTGTGGATTCTTTTGTGGGGAGCTTTGTCTTGTATTGCCAACCCAATGCTATTTCATACTAGAAAGAACCGAAGCAACAACATTGTGTGCTTGTATTGAAACTGAATTAGTTTATCATTTGCTTTCATGTATGTGTCTTCTTATTCTTTCAATTCAAACATTTTGTTGAGCAGGCACACATTTGGCATTTTTGGTGATTCGAATTATATGACGAGATACGATTCACAATCAAATGTAGCACCAAACAAATCATTGGATTAGCGTAATTCTACCTAGACACATAAATATAAGCAAAGATAATAACTACAAGTCAGATTGAACTTCCATAATACATGAATTGCATCTTCAACAAAACAGTTAGCTATCACCTCCTTACGCATAGGACCAAAAAGGAAAAGATAACATCAATCCTAAATATCAAACACAAAAAGGCCATTCCCTTCCTTTCCACTATATCCAGAAGTCCTAAACATGATGATAATGATGCAATGAATTCAACCCTCTACAACAAGCTATCAGCCCTGGTGGGCAGCCTCCTAAAGAAACTCAAAGGTTGGCAAGGCAACCTGCTTCTGAACCTCGGCGGCCTCAGAACATACAAGCCCAACAAAACCACCACAACTCTGATTGGCACTGCATAGAACACAACAGCAGCACTCAAGCAAAAGATGGAGAACACGAATGTGGCCCTCGGGTCTCTCCAGCTCAGCAATGCTTGGAAGCGTTCACCTTGTGTAGCCATGTCATGAACAACAGTTTGAATCCTTCCCCCCACGCTCCTAAGCCGGTCATACCTCATTCGAACAACCTCAGCACTCCGACTTGTTGGGAACGAATCGAATTCCTCATCCAATTCATCGGCATAGACGCTTTCAGCATGGGAAAGCTGGGTGTCCATGTGGGGAGGTTGGCGTGGTCTAGACTTATATCGCCAAAGTCCCAAGAAGGCAGTGTAAAGCAAAATCATTGGGATTATGAGCTCTGGAAATGCAACGAGCAAGAGGAAAAATGCAACAAATAGAGCTGAGTAGACAGGCTTGTTCCAACTGCGCATCAATTCCACAAATCTTCCCATAGCAACAAGTCCTGAGAGAACATTCATTAGTCGAAAGAAGTTGGCTTTGCTCCTTCTCATGCTCCACATATGGGAGTCATGATCAAGCATATACTCCACGACCTCTCTGCCCAATTGCGGCTCTGCCCGGCTAAGCCTAGAGGCCACCACATTCATTGCTTGGTACCTCAGGGTCTCCAATTGATTCACACTCAAAGGGTTCACAAAGTGCATCTTTGGTAACAGTGGCATTGTGTACATATGCATCATGTTAGCCATATTAGCACATGTAAACCGAATAGCTAAATGAAGCTCACCCATTTTCTTTACCCCTGAAGTGTGCAGCATGAGGAGGGGATACGAGTGAGTATAAACCCGATCAGATTCAAGTGTGGACAATCGAATCCTAACTTTCCCAATTCGTGAATCACGAGCTCCTGGATTGTTTGCCAAGTTCTTGTTTATGCGGGAATTATCAAACACTCCAATTGTGACAACTGTGCAGGGATCATACACTTCCCAAGTGTACTGCTCGTTCCATTTTGGGGACAAGCTATCGACAACAGTTCGAGTTCGAATCCATTTGTGACCATACTTGGCAACACAATAGGCATCACTAGACCCTTTTTTCCCTTCTTTGATTTTCATTGGCATAAGCCCTGTTGCACCCAAAATTCCAATTTCAAGCACACCAATGTGAGGCTTCCAAAGCCGCTTGTCAGTTGGCTTAAGATCACTGCTATACATTGTGGCCTCATCTAGCACATGATAACCACCATCAAGTGAAACCCGAAGATGAATTCTAGACCCAAACCTTGTCATCATTTTGGACTCTTCTGCTGCATTGTTGAAATGGTTGTTGTCAAAATTAAACCATCTTGAAACCACTGGCTTTTCATCTGTTCGCTTTTCGATTGCTGTCACTGGAAGAAGCACTCTCCCCACCACCTCATCACGCCCCGGCCCGACCTTGTCTTCAACGGAAACCAACAAGTAATCGTCTATTGGCTCAGCCACCACAAACATCATCTCATCATTCCAATAAGGGTTGGAGAGGCTCCTCAAGCTGCTTGGCTGTGCAATTCTAGTCCTCAAAACCTGGTTTCCCACCTGAACTTTCGCGGAAAGCTCAGGAAACCTCATCATTGCAGGCCCTTTCTCACCAAGAACAATGTCTTGAGCTTCAATGATGGACACTCTCAAATACCACAGTCTCGGGGACAAATAAACCTTCGACTTAATTGAGCAAAGCCCATCAAAATTCACATTGGCAGACTTTGAATGCCAAGCTTCAGCAAATGCCTCATCAGCCTGAGTTCCAAACCAAATTGAAAGCATCACCTCCCCTGTTTTCGACTTATCACCCTTCTTATCCTCCATTCTATACCATTGTGGAGCCAACTGACTATCCGGCGGGGCCCTCTTCGGAACCTCATTCAAATCAAACCAAACACGACCTAAGAAGTCATCTTTGCTGCCCTCTTTCACAAAAATCTCCACCATTGATGACCGTATGCAATCTTTTGAAAAAGCAAAAACTTGACCCCACTCAACATTGTTCAAACCAACCCTCTTTGTAATTCCTCTGTAGTTCCCTAACTTTACTTCAGCCACTAAATCCCCACCACCAAACAAAGAGATTTCTTTGGCTTTGACAACTCTCACATAAAGGTACTGCATTTGCTCAACAAGGTCATAAGTAGAGCTAGTTTTGTCCTTTTTCAAAGACTCACCTCCGAGTTGAGGCCGAGTCTCTTTGAGTGAAAACTCGGTCAACCCATTTGAGTACCCACCCACCCCACCGCCTCCGGCGCCGGACATAACAGAACCAGGCCCTGTATTAATCAAAACAGGCTTGTTCATCGGTATCACCTCACTTGGACTTGGCTGATCCGCATTCTTTGAGTGGTGGTTGTTGTTCTGGTTCTGTTGGGTTTGCTTTGTTTCTTGTACCAGCTGCTGATTTGCCGCCATGGCTGAGTTTGGTCCCTGAAGTTTCTTGCTTTTCTTCGAAAACCCAGAAGCCGAAGCAGAAGGAGCAGAAATAGAGGAGGAGACTATTCCATTAGCCCCAACTTCCTTGACCTTTTCCCTTGTTGAAAGGTAAAGCTTGAAGCTTATTTCCCCTCTTATGTGAGAAAAAAGGCTCCTTTTGTCAAGGGTATAAAGCTGAGGGACCTCTTCACCTTCTTTTGCAATGTTAGAGCCCGAAACTCGAACTTTTCCCAGGAAATTTCTGCTATTGCTGGACCTCCTCTCGTTGAAGACATTGACTTCTATGGTTCTGTAAGGAAGATCAGCCACGTCTTTGATGTGGAACACAAGTTTTTCGTTCCAAATGGGGTTGAGGTCTTTGTGTTTTACTTGGGTTATGAGCCTTTGGTTCTCAAACTCTACTTCTACAAATGGTGAAGAGGAACCTTCACCGTTTTTGGGCATGAGGTTGTGCGCTGCAACCACCTCCACCACAAGCTTTTCTTTGCTGTGGTTGCCGTTGTTGTTGGTAGTCATAGTCATGGCTCTGCTTCTCTGTTGAAGAATAAGGAAACAGGTTAAGAAATTTGAAGACAACCACAGAGAGAGAGAGAGAGAGAGAGAGAGAGAGAGAGAGAGACAAAAGGACAATGAAGAGCCAAAAAGGAAGGAGATGGTAAACAGAGCAGAGAGAGACAATGGAGATTCAGAGAGATAGAGAGAGATGGAATAATGGGACAAATGGGGAGGCTCAAGAAAATGCTCAAAATCACTGTGGGAATCAGACGAGCGTGCAGCAGAGTTAGCAGAGAGAGAGAGAGAGTGAGATTGATGCAGACTACTTCAGTGTACAAAGGGGCAAGATATGAACTGAGCTGGTAAAAGCAAAAAACAGTCAAATTTCCACCTTCTTTTTGGTGGAGCGTTTTGGAAATGCACCACTGGCCGAGGGGAGAACACGGTTGGACAGATTGGATATAGTGGGGCCTACAACATTCTTAACGTTAACCTACCATGTAAAATATATTACCATTTCTATAACCTTGAAATTAATAGAGGTGGTCAACGGCCTTGTCTACACAACACAAATGTTTGGTTCTTGTGATTACCGTGCTCAATAACAATAATGAAATAGCTGTCTTGTTCTGCCAATGAATTAAATAGTAGTTGTTGGCCCCATTAAATAGCACTTAACATTGTTTCTCTCTCTCTATAACTTTCAACAAATTACTTAATTAGTATCACAAACTTGTGTGTCAACAAATTACAAATGTATGATGATGAATTATTATATGAGTGTGTGACGATATATAATTTACAGATTTTTTCTACAATACGAATGTGTAGTTGGTGCGAACTTCATGAGTTCACGTCTCTATTAAAATATTGTTAAATTAAAATTTATTAAATTGAGTAAGAGACTTATAACTCAAATAATTAAAGGTATTTATCTATACACTGTATCTGAGGTACTAAATTCAATTATCTGTTCCCATAACATTGATTGTTTACTATCAAAAAAATCCATTGAAACATATTCCCGTTAAGTATAAATACTTACTTAAGAAGCACAAATATTTGACAATTTGTAAGATTTTGAGTCACAATTATGAAAGTGAAAATCACGACACCCACAACAAAGTGAGGACTAAAGTGTAAATTAAATTTTCAACTCAAATTTTCCCTCGTTTTCAAAAGTGTAAATCAATCACCTAGATAAATTTTTGAAAAAAGTTCGGGTCGGGTTGGCCAACCCACGCGTAGTGAGTCAGCAAATAATAGAAGTGGGAAGTCAGACAGAGACTCTCAGAGCTGCTGGCTGAGGCAACAAGACCAGAGGGCGTGCCAGACTCCACAAAGAATCCAACATTTTTTTTAATATTTTAAACAGATTGAAGTAGAGAGTGCCCGAAACAAACAATCTCGAAGTCCGAGGTTTTTTTTAATTTTAATTTTAATTTTTAGTATTATTTTTAGTCTTTTCATTTTCTCCCAAAATTTTTGTTTTATTTATATTTATTCTTTTCTGTTTTTGAGAATGTTTGGTCTCCGCAACTTCGAGGCGCGTGCGCGTTACACGGTCCCCGTAATACTGTTACGGTGTCAGCACCGTTTCTGTCATGTGGGTCCCCCAGTAACCCCGTAATTTGCAACGTCGTTTGTCGCACCCAAAAAAAATCTTTCAACTCCGATCATAGGACGCAAAGGTCAAAAACTTAGCATGGCGATAAAAAAATTGTAATTAAATCTGACGGCTGAGAATGAGATGGCCCATTTTTAATATCTAATTCTATTCCAACCATTAATTTTTTTTTTAATTCTATGATTAATTTAATTGTTCTGTGCCACTCAATTGGTTTATAGTCAGAACCATAATAATAATAATAATACTAATAATAATTTATATATGTATATTGGGTCTGAGATACGCTAGGTTATTCTAGGGCAAATAATTGGGCCTTTGCATTGTTTAGGGCTTGGGTTGGCCCAAACACTAGAAACTGAAATTGATGATGGGTCAATCAAACATTGGGCCTTCTTGGCATGTGTTATCCCTTCTCCTAATTGCCTCCAAAGCTAAGAAAGGTTATATTATGACTATTTAGTTCCAAATTTTCCAACTTAATTCAAAACTCATTAACTAATGAAGCCCTTTTTTTTCTTCATAAAATGGTAACATGATTTAACAAACTCTTAACCAACCAAAACAAGAAGTTGTGAACACTACATCAACTCTGCAACACTCTCTTATGGTAATTGTTTATCAATCATTACGTACGTGAATCAATTCACAATCTTGTGCACGTAAATATGAATGACAATTATATCCTTACACTTACAACGTGTGGGCTTTTGTATCCTCAAATTTTTTTTTTTTAAATTAACCGACTTTACATTTTTTAGTATTTAAACTCTAAATCATTATTCCTTTATTTAACCGGGTAAATATGGTTATCCATGTTAGGTAAAATAACAAGGGACTTGATTTAATCGCTTGATTTTTACGTAACTATAATTGGTATGGTTATTTGTAATCAATTCTGAACCCTTGGATATGTAATACATAGGGTTATTTACATATTTAATTGGTCCCATATTAAAACGAAGAATCTAAATGTCTGCCATAGCAGCATAGCTCAAACGTCGTCACACATGGTTGCCCATAAGCCAATTTCTGTTTTCCAAGGTCTTAGACTCTCCTCTATCTCTCTCTATCATCTTTTAATCCAAATATTTTTTGTTCCTCTCATCATTTTTAAATAATGAATTCTAAGTAATTAACCCTTGTTTATGTAAACGAAGAATTAATATAGTTCGAAATGTCTGCCAGAGGTTGTCACCAAGAGTCTGCGCATAAGCTTATTTCTTGTTATTCTCCAAGTTCTTAAGTGGTTAGATCGATGGAGGTCATGTTGTTCGAGAACTTTTATAAAAACATAATATCTGAAATCTTATTGAAGTTGCCCGTCAAATCTATAGGGAGATGCATATAGTATATGCAAGTTATGGAGTTATATAATCAATAGTCCTAGTTTCAAACGCATCCAATGTCCAAAATAACCACGTTCAAATTGCTCAATCATATCTACATACATTTCCAAATGTAATTTTTACTCATCGCAATGGAACACTCTCGGATCATCCAAAAAGGTGAGTGTGGCAAGTCTCTGAATCCATATCCATCCTGCAATGGCACAACTACTTTTTGGAAACCCAACCAATGTGTTTTGGGTGCTAAAAGCAGGAATAAGTTTGGATTCCATTCGACGAAAAGAAAAAAAGAAGTTTGGATTCCATTTCGAGTTAGCACTTGCTTTCAGAAGTCCAATCTTAAGTGGGACTTCAGATCTGTTGTCTCTATTTTCTATATGCTTTTCTTGTCCCTACCTGAAATATTGACATTTGTACATCCAATAACATCAATTTAACGTAATTAACTCTAATAAAGTCCTTTTATTCTTCATAAAATGGTAACTTGATTTAACCAACTCTTAACTAAACAAAACAAGAAAATGTGAACATGACATCAACTTTGTAACGTTCTCGTATGCCACTCTGGCGTAGTTGGCTATCAATCATTACATACGCGGATCAACTCAGATATAATTGCCTATAAATTATTACGTACACATATCAACTCACAGTGCACGTAAACGTGCATGAGAATTATGTCCTAACACTTCCAATGCGTGGGCTTTTTTATCCTCAAGATTTTTAAAATTAACCAGCTTTTACATTTTTTAGTATTTATAAAATAAAATAAAAATGGGGGGTACAGCCAATGAAAAAAAGTAAAAAGGGAAACATTTGTCACATGTTGGGGGTCTTTTCCACAAAGATAAGATAAAAAGGTAATCTAGGCATATTCCAAGTCCAAATACAACTAATATTCTTTTCTTTTTTTTCTTTTTCAAAACGATGTACAGTACAATTATTGTTCCTTTATCCAGGTAAAATATGGTTGTTCCCAGCTAGGTAAAATAACAAGGGTAATAACTTGATTTCATTGCTTGGTCTTTATGTAATTATATCTGAGTGGTGGGTATGTTCTTGACACTCTGCTTGAGATCAAATCTGAACCCTTGGATTTCTATTACACCCACTAGGCCTAGGGTTATTTAAATATTTAACTGGTCCGATATTAAGACGAAGAATCTGCCACACAGCAGCGTAGCTCGCAAATTTTGTCACGACACAAAGCTGCGCAGTTCTTGCTGCTCCCCAAGGTTTCAGCTTCCCAAATCATTTTTGTTCCTCTCATCATTTCTAAATAATTATTATAATTCCCAAGTAATTAATTAAATTTAAAAAATATATATTTTGTCTCTGCTTTTGCTTTGCAGCCTAGCTAAGAAGAGTTCATGGAGGCTATTAGCAGGCTCATTCGAATACATGAGCAGCAGGAAGAAGAAGAGAGGGAGCAGAAAAAAAGAAGAAGAACGATTTGGGGTTGTAACAATCACATCATCCCCGCAACCCGGTTTTCGATTGCGAGCTTGGAATCGAAAGAGAGCCAGAACAATGAAGAGTGCTCTATCTGTTTGGATGAATTTTCAGAGGGAGAACAAGTCACCCAAACGCCTTGCAAGCACAAATTCCATGATGACTGCATTTTGAAGTGGCTGAATGGGAAGCACTTCTGCCCGATGTGCAGGTTTCAGCTGCCAACCAAGGTGACGAAGGATGCCATGAACAAGCTCATTCTAGGCAGTTGAACTGAGAAATGTGTTATGCTGCTGTTGTTGTGACTCAGCTTCTTCTTGTGCTTATCTTTGACCTTTTGGTTCAATTGACAAGAAGAACAATAAGACAAGTTTCAATTGACTGGGGCTTCGTGTTTTTTATTTTATTTTAATGAATGCATGAGTGTGAGTCAACTTTAGCAACCCTTTCTGTGATCTTATTGTCATGGCCATGGATTCCAACATAGAATAGTTCAAGTGGCAGAGCAAGCTCGAGATGAAACTTGATCTTTGGAACGTAGAGTTGAGATGTCCAGCACAAAGTGTTTGCTTCGACACCTGTTTTGAGACTTAAAAGAACTTTGTGATTCTGAGACACGTGTATTGTGTTGGGTGTATATTTTTAGGTGTCATCGAAGTGCTAGATATGTTTATCCTATCCCCAAAAAAACAAAAATGTTGAAATCCTATATCTGCAGCCAAAATAAATAAATAAAATTCTATCTCCATCTTCATTATACTACAGAGTACACTTCACTTGTCCCACTGAAACTTTTTTTATCATATTTTTTTAATAGATGGAAACTTTCCTCTAAACAATGAACATTTTCTCTTTTTTTTTCTCTCTCTCTCCCCGTTACTTTTCTCTCATTTTTTTTTTTTTTCAGTCATCTTCTTCATGAATCTCTCTTTTTTATTTGATGGATCTCTCTTGTAGAATTTGGGGTTGTTCTAATAAATTGAATTTATGGCTTGTCGAATTAGGATTTCTAAATTAAATTGGGGCTTGTGAAATAAGAGTTTTGATTTGCGAATTATATTCCTCAATGTTAGAGAAGTTATATAATATGTTCTATTAAGCCCAAAAGGAATGTTTTTTTTTTTTTTTTTTGGGTGTTGTTGCCATAATGGTTTATTGGAGTTCATAAGAGGCCATAATTTTAGAATTTGGCCCAAGCACCTTCATTTTTTGAAAAAATTTATGTGTGTGAAGATTAAGGCAAACGATAAATATATAGAAGACGAGATATACGTGGTTCACCTTTAATGAATGGGCTACGTCCACGGAGAAGTATGTTCTCATTATAATTATGTATGTTTACATTTGTACATGGGGTTTGACCCAAATATAAAGATA
The DNA here is from genome assembly GCF_902201215.1 of Prunus dulcis. Classification (NCBI taxonomy): domain Eukaryota; kingdom Viridiplantae; phylum Streptophyta; class Magnoliopsida; order Rosales; family Rosaceae; genus Prunus; species Prunus dulcis. Next base: position 17,303,166 of record NC_047657.1, on the reverse strand, counting down.
AGAAAGGAGAAGCCCATGATTAAAGATAAAGCCCAACCTAGGGATCCTCTCCTAAGTGTAGAGTGGTCTCCTATTATAGGTGAGTGGGAGTCTTCACTTCTTGTAGTTTTTCGATGTGGGACTCCTCTTGCTTTGCTTAGAGTTGCGACTTGTGGTAATGTTTTTTTGGCTAAGGTGATGACCTCTCAAAGCATGACACGTGGATGATCTAGCCTAGTTAGTTGCTTGGTCAGTTACGGTACCAACAGTAGTCCCCCAAGTTCGCGAGTAAGAATGTACTTTTTGATTGGGAACTTGTAATATAAGTGCACTGGCCGAGCAACACCACAGTTCGTCTTCCAAGCTGTATAGTGCACTACCCATAGTCCCTCATGTCCCCGGGTAAGAAGGACATTGGAGGAAGGAACTTGCAACAAAAAACCAAGTGATTTGCAAGTCCCCATTTTGTTATGCAAGGGTGCCGAAGGGTATCATAGTACACCAAAGGGCGAGGGTGCCGAAGGTACAAGACTTGCATGTCGCAGATAAGGTGCTGAAGGGAACGTATGTGCCGAATGCATAAAACTTGCATGTCGCAAGGAAGGTATAAAACTTGCATGTCTCAAGGCGATGTTCCTAGGCATGTGGGTGCCGAAGGCGAAGGGATGCCAAATGTGACACAAAGCTTGCATGTTGCAAGACAATGTGGCTAGGCACGGAGGTGCCGAAGGCAAAGAGGATGCCGAAGGCACTAAGCTTGCATGTCGCAGGGTGATGTGGCTAGGCACGGAGGTGTCAAAGACAAAGGGGATGCCGAAGGCAAAGGAGATGCTGAAGGCACAAAGCTTGCATGTCGCAGGGCGATGTGCCTAGGCACGGGGGTGCTGAAGGATAAGGGATGCCAAAGGCAAAGGAGATGATGAAGGCACAAAGCTTGCATGTCGCAAGGCAATGTGCCTAGGCACGGGGGTGCTGAAGGCGAAGGGCTGTTGAAGGCGACACAAAGCTTGCATGTTGCAAGACAATGTGGCTAGGTACGGGGGTGTCGAAGGGCGATGTGCCTAAGCACGGGGGTGCGGAAGATCCTCAAACCATTCTGGCAAAGCTATTAGATTGGGGCAGCTACTCATTTCCAAGCAGTGTAGGGTCTTTACATTTTCCAATCCTTATGGTAGAGAATCAAAACAAGAAAGTCCAGAACGAACAAACTTCGAAGAGATGAAAGGTGTTGCACACCGGCTAGAAAGGAACCACGCTTTGGACAGTACATGATGGTCAAGTGCTCGAGCAATGTGAGCTGTTCCAAACTCGACGACAGAGAAGTTAGTTCACTGCAGTTTTCAATGGACAAAATTCGAAGCGAAACCAAACATGCAATTCCACAATTTGGCAGGGATGTTAGACTGTGACAGTCACTAATCTCCAGCGACTCAAGAGCTTTAAGGTTCTGCAAACTTTGTGGCAGAGAGGACAGCTCTTCACACTAACGAATGGTCAATGATTTCAAAGAACTAAAGTTTTGCATATGCAAAGGCATTGAATGAAGCTTGGGGCAAGACAAAATCTTCAAGGAAGACAGACTAGCTGATGCAAAGAGCCCTTCCGGGAGAGACACTAGGTCTCAAATATTGTCAAGAATAAGAACATATAGCAAACTTAAATCTGCCATGGGCACCATCGTAGGATTACAATCCCGCAGCTCCAAATGTTGAAGGGACTGAGGTAACGATATATGTGCTAACTTGGGGCAACTCTTTACAGTTAAATTCTTCAATCTACAGAATGCATTTCCATCATTTGCACTTGACCACTCTTCCAAGTTTGCAACATCACTTATTGATAGTTCTTCGAGTGATGGAAACCATATGTCTGCACCGTTACCATAGAACTATCTACCAATTTTCTTCACCCCATCCATTCCATGCAGAGAAAATGTCTTAAGTAGCGGAAGATTCCCAAGGGCTGGACGATTCTACAGTTGGTGAAATCAGCGGCGACAAGATTTGGGAGAGCCCAGTCAGGAAATTTGGTTCCTGGGTAGATTTTTCACATTTTCATGTGGTTGCAGGTATTCAATAAGTTTTTCAGCTTGCAGCGCTATATGTAATCCTGAGATACCTATTTCAGCTGGGGCATTAGGTGGTTTAGTGAACGAATCTTTAAATCCTGGAATAAAACCCCAGTATAATGCCAATGACTCAAGATTTTCCTTCCTGACCAATATGCGTGGTATAGCATCTTCAATATTCTCCAAGCGAGAAATATTCAACTCCCCATAAAATTTAAATTGAACAGCTCATGGAGATTCACACTGTAGTTCCGTAGTTGATCTACCCATTGCGACGTGACAAAAAGTGGCAAAGTCTGAAGTTGACGGAAGCGCTTAATACCATATTGCATAAATGTCAAACTTACAGATCCACTTAAGTTAAGATGTCTTAGGCTGAAGTTTTCCAAAAATGGCAAAGTCTCAAGATTATGACAACAAATTAGGTTTAAGGTCTACAAAAAAAAAGAAAAAAAAGAAGATACCGTATGCTTATAGGTAACTGGGTGATAAGTGTGTAAGACAAGTCAAGATGCCTCAAACATATCAAGTCACCCAAGGAATTCGGCATATCAACAAGATCACAATGGTTGAGATCTAGCACACGCAAATATTCAAAACTTGAATAAATTTTATCTCCGTTGTCTAACCTGCTGGAATCTTCAATCAATAAGAGAGTTCGCAAATGTTTTGCTTCATATAGAGTTTTTGGAATTGTAATTCTTGCACCATATCTATAAACAACAAATGAGTGGCGAATCTCTGCTGGTGACCAATTTTGTGGCCGACCCTGTTCAAGTACCACATATTCTTTTCCTGCAACATATTGTGCAAAATCATAAATGATATCATTCATCTTGTATCCAATTGTTTATCCACCTTCATGTAGCCGTACTTCTTGCAAGAAAGATATCCACACCAATTTGGAAAAGTATTCGTCACCAATGTCTTCAGGTCGCTTGCTTCTCTCTTTTGGAATGAAGCCTTCTGCCATCCATAGATGAATTAACTTGTGCTTATTGAACTCATATTTTTTGGGAAATAGTGAGCAGAATGCAAAGCATTGTCTAAGATATGGTGGTAGACTCAACATCAGGGCAGGGAAAACTTTATGTTGGCTTTCATCTAATTCCCAAAGTCCACAATCTTGCATAAATAACCACTATTTTTCTTCTCTTTTCAAGCACACTGAGCTTCCCAAACTTTTTGCAGCTAACGACACACCTCCAACTTTTTTGATAATCTCCTTTCCAATCCATGTAAGATTTGGATACTTCTCTTCTTCTCCACATCCAAATGCCCGGTGCTTGAACAAACACTAGCAATCATCATCCTTCAAACCATTTAAATAAAATGGTGACTTTGGGAAGTCCATCATGAATGGAATTTTTTGACTGCGAGTGGTGGCAATGATTTTGCATCCATCATGACCCCCTCTAAACAAAGGTCTTAGATTGTCCCAATCATCCTAGTCTTCCGTCCAAACATCATATAACACAACCAGACATCTTTTCTTCTATAGCAATTTCGAAAGCCGAGACTGAAGCAGTTCTGACAGGACCCGACCCAATTTCCACTTTGAAATTCGAGCCAAGTCCTGTGCGTGTCCAACACCTGGCGAATGTCGGGCACAAAAGACCTTTTTACCCTTCTCGTTTCAAAATTCTTTTAAAATTTCCCTTAGACTTCTGCCGAAAATTCGGTAGAGTTTCCCTTGTATTTTGACCAAACCCAAATTTTTTCACCTGTCCAACAATCAAATAAATCTGCACCAACTGCCAGAATAGAATAACTAAGTATTCACCAGCTCCAGTTTTCCACTAAAACTAGATATCAGAGCATTTTCTATAGTTTATCGGGTTTCAAGGGCTTTTCTACAAAACTCTACCTTACTTGGTGCGCGGAAGCTATGAATGGTCTGGTGGTGGATCCTGCGTACTTCTAAGGCCTGGGGGCGAAAAACAGGTTGAAAATGTGAGTGGACCAAACATAAGATTTTGAAAACAGTTTATAATCATAATAACCCCCATAGTAAAAAATAACTTGATAAGTAAAGCTAAAGTTTACCTGGGTTTAATATAAAGTATTCCTCTAAAGATATCTATATATAACAGTATGTATGTAGATTCGTAAAGCTGAATAATTATATGAAGAGATAAAACATGCACGTATTCTGAGAAAACTGATATAAGATGATTGAAGTCAATAGCTGCATAAAAGTGCTCAAATTACTTTAAAACTACCACCTAAGTGTACCCCTGAAAATCCGTCAATTCCCCTGGCAGGTCTCGGGCGACACGCAGTCTACCCGAGCCGCAAACTGGCGAAATCAGGGGACTATGATCAGCCTGATCCGCCGGCAGGTCTCGATGACACCAAGTGACTCGAGTCGCTCAGGCAGGATACAGGGGACCGTAGTCAGCCTGATCAGCAATCCTGGCAGGTCTCGGGGACACAGAGTCAGCCGAGCCGCAATCCTGGCAGGTCTCGGGACACCAAGTCTGCCGAGCCTCAAATCCTGGCACTCACGGTCCGAGCGTCCCCGTAACTCGTGAGGCAAAGTCAAGTGCACTGACGTAACTAAAATCGGACTGGATGTCCGTAGACATCGGTCCAACTCTGGGTAATCACCAAAAATAAATGGGTACAAGGTGGTCTAATTAGAAAATCTGATAACCCTCTGAAATCTGATAAATTAATTGTAATCTCTATGCTGCTGCTATTTCGTTATGTAAAGCTCATGGTCTGCTGCTAATATAACCTCAATAATATATATAACTCAAAATGTTTAACAGTATAAAACATGCTCTAAGACATGCAAGAATACTTATTCAAGATCAAATAATGAAATTTTCTTATAAAAACTTATTTATAAAAATTCGTTTATATAAAATCAATATAAAATCATTTACGTAAACTCATCTATGTAATAATTTATATAACTTATTTATATAAAATCCTTTATGAAAGAAAGTCCACTCACAGTTGGTCCGAGCTAGCTGGACCTTTCGAATGTCCCTCCGGGACCCGTGGGGTCCACTCTCTCCGATGGCCAATCTGGGCTTCTAAATTAGGTTCCTCATAGAGAAAAAGAATGTTCCGCGAATTTGGTCCCCCGGGACGGTCGGATTAGCCAAATCGCGTTATCGCTTAAAATCCAAACCCTAGCCCCAGGGTTCGCGATTTCATCCGGGACTCCGATTTCCGTCGAATCCTACACGACCCGATGCTTCATGTACTAAGCGACATATCCAAAATTGAGTGCGATCCAACGATTAGACGACACTGCACCCAAGGATCGCGCGATATGAAAAATCCGTTCGGGGCTCAAACGGACTCCGAATCGAGATCCGCGAAATCCTACGCGCTCGTGACGACACGAGGATCTCAAAACTTCCCAGAGTTACTCCACCACCCTCGCCCACGCACCGCCTCATGCGCGGGCAGATTTGGGTGTCCTAAGCGATTTCGGGTGGTCGAAAAATCTCGAAACCAAGACTCCAAACTCCTATCCTAGGTAAAACACCCCATTTGAAGTCACTTTTGTTCTTGAACATACCCCAAAAAGTGACCAGAAACAGTATATCAGGGCATCCGAAGTTTCGGCCAAATTTCAAGTCGAAAATTGATCGTTTTAGAGCTGAAATCGATCAAACCCATACATCCATCAGCTAGAACGCGAAAAATAGCTGAGAAACCATACCTTACTCGATCGATTTGGTGGAGAATTGAAGGAGAAAAACGAGCTGCAAGTTTGAATTGGAAATCCGGCAACAATGGCGTTTTCCGGCGAGGTCCGGCCACGGCAAGGGCGGCGGCTGGTCAAGAAATGACGGCGGTCGAGTGGTGGTTCATTTGGCACCGGTCTAGGAGATCGGCTTCAAGTGTGGTGGCCGGTGCGACGTCAGGAAGGCGCGGGGGTCGTGAGCTGGGGCGAAATCGGGAGAGGAGAGAGAAATGAGGAGAGAGAAGGGGAGGAAGAGATAAAAATCTGACTTTTTGACCAAATTACCATTTTGCTCTTCGCGGTATTTTGATCGTATTTTCTTTGTTACAACTCCGATTCGGGTCTACTCCGTGTCTACGGACTCGTTTCGCCGTGCTCTACGCAATGGTGCAAACGGAATTTCCAAATTCTTTCTCGATCAAAAAGTCAATTTTTCCCCTATTAAAATATGTGAGGGCAAACTTGTCTTTTTGCTAGAAGATATTAATCCTACTTTTTAGATATTTTATTTTGGGTTATTACAAGTTCAATCTCCGACAACTTTCATTCATACCCCATTGCACACTTAATGGCTGCCTTCATAATCTTCTTGACATTGAAATCCTCAGAAACAAAAATCCATATTCTAGATTTGAAGTGTTGGAGTACCCTCTCGTCGTTTTATGCCAACTGAGTAAGAGTGGTCTTGCCAATTCCTCCAATACCAATTATTGGAATACAAGTTGCATATCCATCCTGGGAAGTTTCCGAAGATAGTAATAGTTTGACCAACTTCTCTTTCTCATCATCTCTTCCATATATCTTTGAGTGGACGGACGCAAGAGCCAGTCTCCATCTTGTTAGTGAAGAATCTGAGTCGTCGACAGTCTTCCTCTATGCTAGGCTCTCTAAAATTAAATGTCGAGAGTCCCTCATTTATCGTATTTTCTAATATGTGGAGTATGTTTTTAATTTTTTTTCAGCAAGAGTGGGTGAGGAAATTGGTTTACCAAAAAATTTTAAACTCATGACGGTTTGGAAAGCGATAAACAAGTCCAGAATGTCCTCAGCATCAGAAGCAGCATTCTTGAGGTTTGACAACCAAAGCCTAACAGATTTATTGGTTAATTGTTGCTGCTCTGCATCTTGGAGAATAACTTGGGTCCTCATCAAGGCATCACGTAGGCTATCCCGGTTGTCCTCGACACCCAAGATATGAGCAACCTTTTCTAGGGCTGGGTATGCCAATATGTCAAACATCACTTGCAAAGCAGGGGATAAAAATATGTCTGCTGCTTCCATTTCTATCAGCAACAATAGCAAAACAAAACAAGCCTGAGATGATGAGAATCGTTGAATTTGGATCTAGATCTAGATCTGGAAATGGAATGGATCTGAAAAGAATTACAATTTGGATGGTGACAATAGTTGGCTTTAGAGGGACTTTCAAAAGCCAGCAAATGATAGAATTGTTGGAGTTGGTCTGAAAGACAAGTGGAATTTCAATTTGGTTGATCAATTAACCCATGAACCCTAGACTTTAGAGAAGCCAGGAAGGTTGACTTCATGACAACACAGAACTTGCTAACATTTGAAGTCATGCCCACTTGGATTCAAAGTTTAGTAAGAATGCTGCTAAATGAACTTTAAAATTAACTGAGTACACCCTAATATTTTAATTAAAATATAAAATTAACTAAGTACACCCTATTGAACTATCAAAAATATCATTGGTACACTCTAATACTTGTAGCATTATTTTATAGTTGATTTTCAGCTTTATTTTTTTAATAATGTTTATAAATCTTTGACTTTTCATATGGATTTATGCTTCTACTAAAACTGTTGACACTTTTTTTGCAATTCTAAGTTCTTGCAATCACCACCTCTTTCGTTAATAGTGATTTTTTATGCATGTTTCAGTTATATACAACTATGCTACTGTGAAATTTATTTGTTCTCAACTTTCCCAACCTCTCTAGATGGACTATTCGTAGTTGGAAACCAATAACTTGTATGTTGTATGTGAATTTACTGGTGTAAAGTGAATAAGAACAAGTGAAATTTCAGGCATATCATCTCTGGTTTGCTCTCCACCTTTTATTGTTTGTTACCTCTAAATACAGGAAAAATATTTGAGAAAGATCTCCGGATAAGAATGCCAATACACATTTTGTTGGGATTCAAGCTCGTATCATGTTGCTTTTATTTTGATATATGCTAAATAAAACTGGAATAATATCTCTGCAATGTACTAATAAGAGGCCAATTCATTTGTGTCCTTCCAAAACTGTTTTCTAATGGCTTGTTCTAAGCCCCACATTGAGGTGGACGTGCACGAATAACAAGACTTTTTCCCCCAAAGCTAGTGCTCTAAGGTGTACTTTTGGTATCCACTATGAACATAGAAAGAGAGAGACAAAAGGATCGATTTTGAGAAATATTAATCTTTTTATTGTTTGCTAGTAATGAGTTAAGATTCTCCTTCCTCGAAGCGGTGGCTTTGTTTTGCTGGCCAAAGTCTATGGCCAGAAATCAACTTCAGCCTCTTTTTTTCGCTGTCTCTGGCTGCACTCGCGGATCACAAAGATGAGAATCAAATAATCTTTTGATTAGAGTTGAATATGGTTAATATGGTGTACTTATTAAAATTATATTTGTTTCACAATTTCATATATCCTTTTTGGTCATTTTATATTAGGATAAATCAGTAATTCAATATATACTTTTGTAGTAGAGTGTACTCAGTTAATTTTAGGGTTCATTTAGCGGCACTCTTTTGTAAACATGCCAATAATATGTGTGCTCTTAACATAAAGTGATTACTCTTTTTAAAATCAGCATGTTAGCAAGCTATTTCTTAAATAAATAAATAAATAAAATAAAATAAAATCAATAGAATCCCAAGCATTGAGGCCCATCAAAAATATATTGAGTCCACCAACTCAATTCTAGCCCACTTAACTTGCTTGGGTTTCAAAGTCGGATTAACCCGACCCGTTTTCATAGGCCGAAACCAATCCCCCTTAGCTCCGGTTGAGGGTTTTAGACGATTGAGGAGATCAACAAACTGAACAAAGCTAGGGCATCAACCTTCGACACCAGAGACTGAACCACCACACCTTCCGAACCTTACTTGAACTACGATGGGTATGCATACGTTTCCGATTACTTTCATGCATTTTCTCGGAAACCAAACAAGAACACAAGTTTTTTTCTTTTCTTCAGTATCATTTTTCAAATGGTTTATTTGATTTTGCATCGGCAAAACTTTTGGTTTTTAGGGTCATACAAGTGTGCTTTGGAGTTATGGAGAAAAAAGCAAACAGATGTTATTAGGGTTTTGCCCAAGATGAGATTGTGGGGGTACAGAGCTTTCCACACAGAAGAGCCCAAGCCAGATCAGGTTTATGTTTTGCTTTGGCTAGAATTTCTACGTTTCAGAGGCTTCAATTTTATTTAAACTAAGTTGCTATCTTATAATGGTGCAGTTGCTGGCAGTACTGAAATCAGGATGTGCAAGTCAATCTACTGCTTCTGCAAACCATTTGACTAGGGTGAGGTAATTGTGTGATATTGGTTTTTATCATTCTGTTTCTCTTAGCACATTGCAAGCTGATTTTTTTTTTTTTTCCTCTGAATTCTGCAGGGCATAGCTGGAGCTGATGGTTAGTGACTGCTTCGCAAATTCATATAACAGATATGGTTTATTTGGCTTAAGTATTACAACTATCTTCTGTTGGTTAGAGCATCTAAATAGTTAATGGATAAACACCGGGAAACATTTGGGCGCTGAAAGTTTGTATTGACACTTGAAAATCAGTGAGATGTACTGATCTACTGGTGTGAAGTCGGGAAAGTTCTTATAGTGGTTTATTCTTTTGCACATAATTTCTATGCAATCATGCTTTGCAGGAATTCCTGTTCTATATGGAAGGAAGTGCGCTAGAGAGTTAATGTCTACTTCTTGGCCACAATTTCAACCCACAAGAAACTATATAGCAAGTTCCAGCATTCCTCAATTTTGTAGATCCATTTCATCAAAAGCTTCACGGCAACCACGACAAAGTCCATCTGAGGTTTGCTTCTGAACTGATTTTCTAAACTTTACATGTGCATTCTGTTTGCATGTTTGTGACTGGGTAGTTTAACCATGCGCATTCTAATTTTCTAAATTTGATTTTCTCTTGATACTTTTTGTGAACTCAACTTTCATACTTATTGGTATCTTGATTCTTTAACTATTTACTTTTCCAGAATAAGAAAGACTTATCTACTGTAGAGGATCCTTTTGATGCTCCTACATACAACATCCCAGAAAAGCCTGTGACATTTGTAGAGGGAGCTTCCTACAGTGTAGTTATTCTTGCAGGGCTTGGAATTGCTGCTGCCGCAGGATATGCTGTCTTTAAGGAGCTTATTTTTGAACCGAAAGAGTGAGGAGACAACAAACCTTACTTTATTTTTATAGTTAAAATATCTTATAAGGTTGTAAATTGAATTTTTGAGTTCTTCTATATTACTCAAAAATGACAACATTGTCTTTGGCAGGTACAAGATCTTTAACAAGGCTCTTAAAAGGGTTCAAGATGATGCACAGGTTAGTTTATCTTTATTTTTTCCTCTAAAAGAAACAGGGTAAATAATTTCTCTTAATTCTGGACCCATGGTTTCCTAAAAGGGGTTGGGACTTATTCATCTGTGTAATGGCCATGGACCTTGAAAAGATTTTAAATTTGTAATAGCAGTGGCAGTTTTCTTATGGCCAACACTGGCATTAGTTTTATGTGATGTGGGTAGGCAGAAACCTCTAGTCTCTAAGCAAAGTCTAATACATAATGTATATAATAATTTACTGCCAATTAGATAAAAAAGTTTGGGTAGGTTAATGAACATTTTCCAAAGAGGAAAACCCTACATAGTACCTATCAATGCATAAAGTACATGTATGAACACCTTACACCTCAAGCCTTAGATGTGCTAGCTACAATTGCATGTAATAACTACAATTTCATATTGGACGGCGGGTTATGCTGATATAATTATTCCTGGGTGAGGAATTCATTTCAACTTTGTGTGCAGTTCATGGAATTTATGGACCATGATCGACCAATATCTGTAGGCAGTCTGAATTGAATTCCAATCAATATTACAGATAATCCTCTTTGTTTGTATGCATGTGAATATTGAGCTGGCAATGTTGTGGCTCAAATGACTTTGATCTTTTCTTTATCAGGTTAGGATGAGGGTGGGATACCCTATTACAGGGTATGGTCAAGAAAGTAGAAACCGTGCTGCTCGCCAACGCATTCCCAACAGAATATGGCATGATGAAGAAGGGGTAGAGCACGTAGAGGTGATTTCCCATTGCCCTTTTTGTTTGTTATTTGAAGCAACTTAACCAATGTTATTTGCAATACAAATCAATTCCCACTCCCTCATTTTGAATTTTGTTATTAATGTAAATGATCTCTCATAATTTAGAGTAGAAATGTTAACTTACTGCTTGTATGACCAATTGATTGTAGGTTAATTTTTATATACGAGGGCCTCATGGAGCTGGGAAAGTATTTGCCGAGATGTTCAATGACCAAGCAGACAAGCAATGGAAGTACACATATTTGATTGTTCAGATACAAGCACCTTCCCCAGCACAACTGATTTTAGAGTCTTATCTGCCAAGTTATAACGCAGCCAACTAGTCATGCTCACTTCTGTACCCAATAGCGTGGGTAGGATATTTAGAGTTAGTCCTGTTAATAAGTTTTTGTTTTACCTCTAATATCCTTGAAAACGGTCGAGCTTAAACTTGCCCCTAATTTTTTCATTAATAGTATTAAGCTTTATTTTTCAGTCTCATTTTTCTTTTATCAACTCACATGAGAAACTTAATAAATTTGATCCCAAACGTTCCGGTTTTTTATTTATAAATTTTGTAGTATCAACTAACCATATGTTGTTTCTTCTTCTTTTTATAGAATGCTATTGCTAGATAGGGTGAATGTTGCTGAGATAGGATGAGATTGAACCATTCAACATCTTCATTCTACACGCCAAGTGATTTCAGCAGGGAAAAGTTGAAATGCTTTGTTCCTTCCTACTCAAATTTTTATTGCAACCATCATGCTGTCATGTTTATAGGATTCACTTTTCTCCATCTCCAAGTTTTAGATTTTTATATTTAATACCAGATTAATCAACTAAGTATACCTTTATTATTTTTAATAATCGGCTTTAGTTGTTCATTTCCCTATTTGTCGTGCTGTCATGTTAGTTAACCTTACAAGGATTGGAATATAAAAATGTTCAATGCATTACTATTTTGCATTATTTGTTTTTGAGAAGATTAGATTATTACTTTATATTGAAGTGAAAATGTTGAAAAGGTTTGCTTCAAAAGATATCAAGTCATTATACTATCAAGAGACGTTACGTTATTACCTTTCTTATTCCATTCTAATTTTTTTTATTGTACGTTTTAGGCTTGTTTTTTCAGTCATAAACGATATTCTACTTTTAATCTAATCTATACTACAAGGAGCATAGTGAGAAGTGCATTCACTCTTTTCAATTTGGTTAAGTCCATATCTGAATACATTTTAGCCCTCTCATTCATACTCATTCGAGAAGAGACAACAAAATCGATAATTTTCTTGTGTTAAAAAAGATAATTTGAGAACGGTTTTTTTTCTTCTTTCAAGAAAAATGGTGAATTTGTTTATATTTAAAAAAAAAAAATAATAATTAATTAGTTTGCCCCCATTTCAAAAAAAGGACAAAATTAAAAGAAATAAAGCAAATTATTGCAATTTGCAATCTTCCAATTGATTCCGTATGTCATGGCGGTCTTTATCGTCCACTTTCTCGAACACTATTGTAGCCCAACGGCTCTGATTGCACCGCAGCTAGGCTCCTCAGATCTCTACCGTTATTTTGTTGTCCCCATTAGATGATGACATTTTTCGTTCTGCACGTCCTAAAGACTCGCAACGTGCTCACGAGTTTTTTTTCCTGCCTTGAGAGTTAAGACTGCAATTTAAACCCACGCTCACATACTCACGCGCACCAGTTTTTTTCTTTAATTTCGTTCTATTGTCTTCCTACTCCTCATATATATTCTTCAATTTGGATGACATATTCAAGTGAAAGGTTCATTTTATATAATATTTCAATGACAATTTTTTTCCAATTGTTTTGAAAGTCATATGGAGTCAGTAGTGGACCTAAGATTTTGCCTATATAAGATCTTGGTGAGCCGTAAACTAAATTGCTGAAATTAATTTTTGCTATTTAGTGAACTAAATGAGACTTTATGGAGGTCCGAAGCTATTAATAAGTAGTGTTCTTAACCTATTTTGTTGCATAAATATAATTTGGCATTTAAAACTTGAGAATCTCAATCAAGTGTCGGACAAATTATCACAATTATCCTTGAGTATGTCTATCAACGTATGGAGTCAATAATATCATAATATTCATTTATATATTCTAAAACTTATCTCTCTTTGTATTTTCTACTTTAAATTCTCATATAGTTTTGTTGATATAAGTTTATTTGAGAAACGACCCAAAAATATTTTAGGTTGGAGACAATATGGTCAAAGCTAAAAGTTAGGTATTTTTCTTCGAATTTAAATCTGGATAAAATTTAAGATTTTTTTTTGAGTTGTTATACAATATGTGAGTTTTTAAACAAACAAAAAAAAAGTTTATGGCGTTCTTTCATTTTTAATGGATTTAGACGGTCGTTTAAATTAAATCAAAGTAAATTATCGTTCGGATGGTCATAGTTTTCAGGTTCATGTAATTTACTCGATAAGGAAAAAAAAATTCATGTAATTAACTAGAAATGGAAAAAAGGAATTTATGCAATTAACTAAAAAAGGAAAATTGTTCATGTAATTAAAGGAGGCGCGTGGCCCGGTTTATTTTCCTTCCGATATGAGATGGCCTTAACAGCTACGTGGCTCCTTGTTATTGGCCTTCCTTATGTTTTCTTGTAATAATTGTTGACTTTAACCAGTTTAATAGGTTTACCTTAACCTGAATATTCTCCACATATGTTGGGTTTTAATGCCGTCTTTTAGCCCTAATATTTTTCCACTCCCAGAACTACCCACAAATTTGACATATTATTACGAAGTTAGCCTTCTGGATTTTCAATAGTTTTCTTTTGGGTTTTTTTTTTTTTTTTTTTTTTTTTGGGGTTCATAAGCCATCAACACATAGCAGATTCTATAAATGGTATAGTTATTTAATAAGGGTAATTTTGTAAAAGACAAATTCATAAAGATTATATGTAGGAGTAGGACAAGGCACATTTATGCATGTCACATTGAAGAATTTGTGCACCCTCACAAGAAGTTTGTGACTTGCAGTTGAGAAAATACCCAAAAAAAATTTAAAATTAACATTTAGTGATGCCAAAAACACATTTGGTTCATACATCATGTAGATGAAGGAACATGGAGAATATTTTAGAGAAAAAAAAGGCAGCCTCTGATATGTTTGAATGAGTTACCCTATTTATTCTTACCAAATTTGTTTTATGAAAAATATTTATCAAAAGTTAGTATATTTATCACAACATTTACTCACAGTTTCATATTATGTTAAGCATACATAGTAATTGAAAATGACTTTTACTTTAATGCTAAAATTCCTGCATGACAGATCAGAGGTCTCATGTTTGAATCCCCATAACATCTTTGTTGTGTGTGTGTGAAACCTCATTTTCCTATAGTTTATACTATCGCTTATATTTTAAAAATATAAAAATTCTCTACCATATGCTCAAATTTTTAGTGGTCTATGTTAACCTTAAATTTTTGGTGGTCTATTTTTTAATTGAACAATAATATAGTGTGAATTTGTAATAGGATCAAATTGACAAAAGAAAAAAAATAGAAAACATTTGACAGGTTGGAAGAAAAGTAGGTTGACAAAATGTGAAATGAGAGTTTACCGCCTCCGCGATTCGATATTTTAAGGTAAAAAGTTCAGACAACGTTGTGAACTCAAGCGGGACCGGGTCTTAAATTACGTAATTACCGTCAAGATCTAAGGGTAGTTTCGGAAACTTAAGCGACTTGATTGGCGTTTTATTTTTGTTAATTAAATCCTTAATAGCAAGTTAGTAACAATTATGTTAATAAAACTTTGAGACCCGAAAAAATAAAACCAAAGTCCAAACGAAGTTGGATAGGCGGAGGGAAGTAGCAAACAAAAGACAACAAAGCAACACAAGAACAAGAGAATCTGCTTGAACAGCAGAAAGGGGCTTAATCTCTTCTTCAAGTTATTTGGGTTGTTGAAGGGTTTAAGCTTCTCATTTTTTAATTTCATTTTCCATTATTTTTATTTTTGATTTGTTTCAAAGAAATACCAGCAAAGATTGTAGTGGAAGGAGGAGAAGTTGGAAACTTTGTTGCTGAATTTGAATGGTCTTTATTGGGGAAGGCTGGGAGTAGATCCAGAAGCAAACCCAAGTCTCTGATCCGATCAGTTCTCTGTTTAAATGGTATTTATATTTTGAATATTTCTATTGGTTTTTTGTTTTTGTGTATATTTTATTCATTTGGAGTTCTGGGTTGTCATTTTTATATTGAACTTGTGGATGATTTGATTGCTGTCATTGGTTTACTTTCTTTGTGGACTGATCTGTGTTTGGTTTGAAGTAGAAAAGAAATTTGATTTCCTTTCGTTTGTGTCATTTTGTCTGGATAGATGCCATTAAGATTTGTTCATTTATACTGTCATATTGAAATGCCCATCTAGATTTAGTGAGCACCTGTTTCGAGCTTCATCTTCAGTAGCTTTAACATGTTGGCAACACTGTTTAAAGCCTAAGAATATATTTGATGACAGTGAGACTTTTGTAACTCAACACGGTTAGTAATTTTGGATATCAGTTTTTGGGGGGTGTTCATATGCAATAAGCTACTAATGGTCTGGCCGCAGATTACACGACCATGACTAAATCAGTCACTGAACAACAGATAGGTTTTGTTGGGTAGCAGGAAAATAGAGTCTTGGAATTGGAACTGGATGCCCTTACTTGAACTTATTGACATGGTTGCTTTTGTGTTGCCAGTAATTTGGAATTGAGTTTGAACTTCAAAGGGTCAAATATTCAAACTATTCCATGCTGAATATGGCTTATAAATTGATTCTCAAGTTAACATATACCAATTCTTCTACTTAATTCTGACGTTTCCTTGGTTTTGAAAATTGAAAGAAAATCTTTCCTTTGCACTTTGGGTATTGTTGCTGGTACTAAGTGGCACCTGTCGTATTTGTTTGTTTGATGATGCTCAGTTACCATTCTAATAGTTCGCTCCATATGTTAACAAATGAGACTCTTTGCTTTTTAGGCTGTTGCTATGAGTTTAGTGGTTGGATCTCTTGTTTGGTTGGAGGACCCCGAAGAAGCTTGGATAGATGGTGAAGTTGTGGAGGTTAAAGGTGAACAGATCAAGGTTCTCTGCACTTCAGGGAAAACGGTGAGTGCATTTATTTATTATTCACTATGTTTTCGTGCATGCCATTGTCTATTAATGATTTTCTATGTTGAACCGTTGTTCACAATTATTTCTTGTGTCACCTCTGCCTTTAGCTTGTTCTGATATTTCTGTTGATTTTGCTTCCTCGCTTTCTCCATTTGGGTGGAAACTGCAGGTTGTTGTTAAAGCTTCCAATATCTATCCTAAAGATGCTGAAGCCCCACCCTGTGGAGTGGATGATATGACAAAGCTGGCTTATTTGCATGAACCAGGTGTTCTAGATAATCTACGATCAAGATATGATATCAATGAAATATACGTAAGTGTTCAATAAACTTAAAAGTTATGCCATCTCAAATCCTTCTTATGTATGTATTCAATTTGGTTTGTTGGTGGGGTGGGGACGGTCAGGTTGTGTGTGTGAGCTTTTAATTTATCCTTTTAATACATGAAAGCCAATGATCTAATAGACTAAACATTGTTTCCAGACATACACAGGGAACATTTTGATCGCCGTGAATCCTTTTAGAAGATTACCTCATCTTTATGATAGTCATATGATGGCACAATATAAAGGGGCAGACTTTGGTGAACTGAGCCCACACCCGTTTGCTGTTGCAGATGCGGCATATAGGTACATTTTTGCATTGTAGTTTGTTTATTTTTTTGTTCTATCTTCTTGTCCATCCAACAATGAAAAGGTCCATTTGTTTGGTTACAGACTTATGATAAATGATGGAATAAGTCAGTCAATATTGGTTAGTGGAGAGAGTGGGGCTGGTAAAACAGAAAGCACCAAACTGCTTATGCGCTATCTTGCTTACATGGGAGGGAGAGCTGTTGCTGAAGGGAGGACTGTTGAGCAGCAAGTGTTGGAGGTACCAAGGATTAGAACCTCAATTTGTTGGAGATGAGAAGTCATAAGATTCGATACTGTTTTTTGTTCCAAAACTTTTTTATTTTTTATCTTTAATTTACCATCTTTATGACATGAGTGTGTTCGGGTTTCTTGTGACTTTCAGTCAAATCCTGTTTTAGAAGCATTTGGAAATGCGAAGACTGTTAGAAACAATAACTCCAGGTAAATGCTCCCATTTCCCATGCCATGAATTTTGTGTATACTACATTTTTTATTGGGTAATACATTTATTTGCATGTTGTGATTTCTGCAGTCGTTTTGGTAAGTTTGTTGAGCTTCAGTTTGATCAGAGTGGGAGGATCTCCGGAGCGGCTATAAGAACTTACTTGCTTGAAAGATCACGCGTTTGTCAGGTCTCCAATCCTGAGAGAAATTATCATTGTTTCTACATGCTTTGTGCTGCACCACCAGAGGTAATGAATCTTGGCTTTCTTGACCTACACTTGTTTTATGGCAAGAGTTATGAACCTTATGTGCTGCACATTTAATCCTAATATTTCTATGTCCCTCAAGTGAATGGAAAATATCTTAATGATCCTGGATACAGACCTGAAAAAGGGATCTGATTTTAGTGTGCATGCAGATTTCGACACAAAAGATATATGTAGAAGCTTGTTTTTTTCACAGATCTTTCTTTCTTGTCATGGCTTGAACTGTACCAAGCAAAGTTCCAGGTTTCTTTTCTTACAGCATAGACTGCCTTTTCTTTGTCATTTGCAGGATGTTAAGAGGTACAAATTGGGACACCCTAAAACATTCCATTATTTAAATCAATCAAATTGCTATGAGTTGGATGGGGTTGATGATTCTGAAGAATACATTGCAACAAGGAGGGCAATGGAAGTTGTTGGGATGAGTTCTAATGAACAGGTATAATGTAGGGAGTAGCTTCAAATGATAATTTATCTTTTTAAAATAGCCTTGAATTTTTAATTTCTCTTTGCTTTCTACTGCAATTAGGATGCAATATTTCGAGTTGTGGCAGCAATTCTGCATCTTGGAAACATTGAATTTGCAAAGGGAAAGGAAATGGACTCGTCCATGCCAAAGGACGAAAAATCTTGGTTCCACCTAAAAACTGCTGCTGAGCTTTTCATGTAAATATGGAATTTCATTGACACATTGGCACACAATCGGATGCCCTTATTTCAAGTTTGGCTCCCCATATGTTTTAGCCTTATCTTTGATACCTTTTGTTCAGGTGTGATGTGAAGGCACTAGAAGATTCTCTATGCAAACGTGTAATTGTAACTCGTGATGAAACGATAACAAAATGGCTGGATCCAGAAGCTGCAGCCGTCAGTAGAGATGCTCTGGCTAAAATTGTGTACTCCAGGTTGTTTGATTGGTAAGCTTCCTTATCAGAAGAATTTGAATGAAGATATACTAGTGTGGACCTTTTTTTGGTTTTACTGTTTCCTTTCTTCAATTTGGAACCATAAATTGAAATTTTTGCTGTTTCTGATTGCTCTGTGATTTTATTTTATTTTATTTTTGTTGTTTTCTTTTGTGCAGGCTTGTAGATAAGATTAACAGTTCAATTGGTCAAGACCCTCAATCTAAGTTCTTAATTGGGGTCTTGGACATTTATGGATTTGAGAGCTTCAAAACTAACAGGTGCTTAATCAGTATGTCTTTTGTTTTCATAATTGACATGAAATAGTTTTGCCGAGTGAAGAAACATCCCCATCCCCTCAATAGCATGTGATTCAGATGCAAAATAGTTGGATATCATCTTTCATCAGTTATTTCCAAGGTTTTATACTCTCATAATCTGACCAATCCACTGGGCTCTGGTGAACACTCTAGATTTCCACCAGAACTTATTGAGGATCATAAATTACTACTATTAGCATAATGTTATTACAGTGTCACTTGTTCAATCTCCTGCTCTTGTGGTGATCACCTAGGGGTTGGCCGGAAGTTCCACAAAATGACAGCAGGACATGGTGGTCCTACTGTCTGTGAATCCACATGATGCATAGATATCATTTGATTTACACATGCTTAGAGTGTGATGATCCATTTTTGGAGACTTGCTTGCTGGGGTCTTTCTTCTGATGCTTACTAGCTTATGGATTTTGCAGTTTTGAGCAATTTTGCATCAATTTGACAAATGAGAAGCTTCAACAACATTTCAATCAGGTTTGGGACTTCCTATTATCCATAGTATCCTGTACATTTCTTCAGTACATCTATATTGATTGTATTATTTTGTTGGGCAGCACGTTTTCAAAATGGAGCAAGAAGAATATACAAAAGAAGAGATTGACTGGAGTTACATTGAGTTTGTTGACAACCAAGATATTCTAGATCTAATTGAAAAGGTAACTACTGTCTAACTCTGCATAAATTCCTGACTAACTTTCTTTAGTGAATTCTTATGTTTACAGAAATTTGACATTTTCAACATTTCTGTATTTATTTTTCTTTGCCACTATTTAACACCATATATTGCTGTTTTTCTTTATTTAAAGTTTGATGATTATGTTGCAAGTAGATTTGTAATTTTTTTGGTTATAAATAGAATTTTGCACATGTTATTTTATCGACGATTATCGTTTAGTAATCTTTATAATATTCTGTAAATTTAAAGTTTACATATATCTGATTTCAGAAACCTGGTGGCATAATTGCTCTTCTGGACGAAGCTTGGTAAGTGACAGTCCTTTTGTGCCACATGGATACCCGTGACTTACCATTGTTTAGTTAAGTACTTTTTGTTTTTAAAATTAGACTGACCCTTTTGCTGTGAGATAACCGAGGCTTGTATTTTGTAGTATGTTTCCAAGATCAACACATGAAACATTTGCCCAAAAGTTATATCAGACATTCAAGAATCATAAGCGCTTCACTAAACCAAAATTATCACAAAGTGACTTCACAATTTGCCATTATGCTGGGGATGTAAGTGTACTTGTTTGTATAGAGACTACAATTACTGTTAGTTTTAGTTCACATTATGTTTTAATTATAGAGTTTACAATCTTAAATGTTACAAGTAACAAGGTTTGATATAATTTGCAGGTCACTTATCAAACTGAACTGTTTCTGGACAAGAACAAGGACTATGTGGTTGCTGAGCATCAAGCACTTTTGAGTGCTTCAAATTGTTCCTTTGTCTCAGGCATGTTTACCTCCTTAGTTGAGGATTCATCCAAGACGTCAAAGTTCTCTTCAATTGGTTCTCGGTTTAAGGTCTGACTAACTAATAGTCCTTTTAAGGCAAATGATTTGTTTATTGGCTTGGATTATGAACACCTCTTTTGTGCTTTATGCAGCAACAATTGCAACAATTGCTTGAAACTCTCAGTTCTACTGAGCCACATTACATACGCTGTGTAAAACCCAATAACCTTCTTAAGCCAGCAATCTTCGAGAACAAAAATGTTTTACAACAACTCCGCTGTGGGGTAAGGGAATGTTGACATCTTCAGGTTGCTTTCTTCCTATAGTGTTGTAATTAAGATCCCGTGCATCTGTATATGGTTTGAATTCAGGGGGTCATGGAGGCAATCAGGATAAGTTGTGCTGGATATCCTACTAGAAAAGCTTTTGATGAATTTATAGACCGATTTGGCCTCCTTGCACCTGAAGTTTTGGATAGGAGGTCTGTTGCTTTTTTGGGGAGTTGTAAATTTTGATTGGTCTTGTTAGTTAGATTTTGAGGCATATGTCAAAGGTCCTAATTTTTCTTCTGTGCTTATGTTATATCATGGCAGTACTGATGAGGTCAATGCTTGTGAGAGACTTTTAGAGAAGGTGGGCCTAGAAGGCTATCAGGTAATTACTTGATCAGTTGATTAATTTTTCTTTACAGTTTGCAATTCTAAGTTTGCATGATACAAAAGTGCATTATTCTTATAAAGAAACATTGTCACTGTGATACTTGTACATTTGTTTTGTGAATTGGTTTTTACAATATATCTTATATTATTCTTGTTTTCAGATTGGTAAAACAAAGGTCTTCCTTAGGGCTGGCCAAATGGCGGAATTGGATGCTCGTAGAAGTGAGGTCCTTGGAAGATCGGCTAGTATTATTCAAAGGAAAGTTCGTTCTTATTTGGCTAAAAGAAGTTTTGTTCTGCTCCGTATTTCTGCAATACGGCTCCAAGCTGCTTGCAGAGGTAAATTTGTTATATGTTTTTCAAGTTTTTAAGTTGTAGGTTAGTGCTTTTTTCTATTGAAACCTACACATAATTGTTGTGATGTTTTGCTTATATCATTTGTAGGACAACTTAACCTTGAGACTATCGCATAATTGTTGTGATGTTTTGCTTATCAATTGTAGGACAACTTGCTCGACATGTCTATCAGGGCATGCGGAGAGAAGCTTCCTGTCTGATGATCCAAAGGTATTTGCGGATGTATCTTGCTAGGGAAGCATTCAAAGAATTGTATTGCTCCGCTGTATCTATTCAGACAGGCATGCGAGGGATGACTGCTCGTAATGAGTTACGCTTCAGAAGGCAGACCAGAGCAGCAATTATCATTCAGGTAAAATGATTTATTGAGAAAATAGATCACCGTTTTAAAAGTTTTTAAGTTGTTTGGTTTATTTATGTTTCTCTAGTTACACATGAATTGCCAATACCTTTTTTCTTTTATAGTTTTGAACATGTTTCAACGAGTTGTTTAAATGTCTAGCATTCCTTTCTATTGCCATATCTGGCTCAAATATTTATGGTTTCAAGTTTCCTTTAAAAATTTAGAATCACTTTGGTAATTGCAGAGCCAGTGTCGCAGATTCTTGGCACGCTTGCGTTATATGAAGACAAAGAAAGCTGCAATTACCACACAGTGTGCTTGGAGGGGAAGAGTCGCTCGTGCTGAACTACGAAAGCTTAAGATGGTAAGGAGCTCTCTTTTTATTTTCTTTTCACAGCAGTTCTTTGGCTATGGCTATGTCCCGATGAACGTATGCATCATTCATTTAATGCTTGAGGATATAACTTTGGACATTTTAGCTAAAGGATGGTATCTTTTGGAGCTCTATATCCACACGTCATATATGGAGCCACATAAAGTTTCCATGTACTATGTAGATAGGATTGTTTGTCATGTTTCTTTAAGTATGTTTCCCTTCTGCAGCAGACTAGCAGTTAACTTTGTCATTGTCCACTTTTGGCAATTCAAATTCAGAGGGTCTCATTTCTTTATTGTATTATTATACAGGCTGCAAGGGAAACAGGAGCCCTCCAAGCTGCCAAAAATAAATTAGAGAAGCAAGTTGAAGAATTGACATGGAGGTTACAACTGGAGAAACGCATGAGGGTAAGCATAATAATGAATTTAATAGAACTTGTTTCAGAGTACTGGGCATGTTCATTGGCATTTTGGGGTGAGCAAAACTACTTTGGGTATGGTATTTTTGTTACACTGTGTGTCTCATTCGAATATGATGTCTACTGGAAAGTGCACTGTGGATACATCAAACAAAAAAAAAACAAAAAAAACGAAAAAAATCTAGGAAAAAAAGGACAATAGCTAAATGTGTTTGCCAATATTTTGATATGTTCTCTTTTTGAATATTCTGCTACTTGTAGGCTGACTTGGAAGAAGCCAAATCACAAGAAAATGAAAAGCTGCAGTCTGCTTTGCAAGATATGCAAGTTCAATTTAAAGAAACTAAGGCAATGCTTGAGAAGGAACGTGAAGCTGTAAGAAGAGCAGAAGAAAAAGTTCCAATAATTCAGGAGGTTCCAGTTGTTGATCATGCCATGATGGAGAAGCTCACCAATGAAAATGAAAAACTTAAGGTAAGGTGCCCAAAAGTATACGATGTACGGTTTGTTCTAGACTACTATACTTTTATATTGAGACTTGATATAGCAAAAATGTACAGTGAGTTTGGGGGGAGTGAACTCGTGCATTTCTATTTGCTGATGTCTTGCTTATCGAAATGTGTTGCAGGCTTTGGTGAACTCACTGGAGAAGAAAATTGATGAAACAGAGAAAAAATATGAAGAGGCAAACAAAACGAGTGAAGAAAGGTTGAAGCAAGCTTTGGAGGCAGAATCACAAATTGTTCAATTAAAGACTACCATGCAAAGGTTATTTCAGTGAAGCTTCTTTTGTGTGATTAAGCAGAAATTCTAATTAGATCGATAGTACAGTTGGAGCATAATGTGCTAATTGGACTGCGTTACACTTACACTGCCTATCATTCAAATTGCAACCAGTCATGCTCTCTCTCTCTCTCTCTCTCTCTCTCTCATAGCGATTTTTGGTACTTTCATTCGCAGGCTTGAAGAAAAATTTTCTGACATTGAATATGAAAACCAAACTCTTCGGCGGCACCAGCTAAGTACACCTGTTAAAAAGCCACCAGAGCATCCACCAACTCTGGAACCTCAGGTATCACTCACTCACTCTCTCTCTCTCTCTCTCTCTCTCTCTCGGTCATTGAGTTATGTTATTCATTTTACAGAGAGTGGAAAATGGTCATCATGTGAGCGAAGAAAACAGAGACAATGTAAGTTTACTTTTTTTTCCCTTCTGTTTCCATCAATATTTCCCCACATAGGTGCTCGCTTTTCCTATCTTTTGGTAATTGAAAGACATGTCTTTTCAGGAACCACAAAATGCAACACCAGTGAAGAAGTTTGGGACCGAATCTGATAGCAAGTTGAGGAGATCAGTAATTGAACGCCAACATGTATGTTCTTAGTACTACAAAAATCCTTTGAATCCCCCTCCCCGCGGGGGTGCTCTGTGTGTGTGTGCGTGTGTGTGTCTTGGTAGGTTGGTTTCATTTAACGTCATGCCTGGTACTTCTCCACAGGAGAGTGTTGATGCTCTTATCAACTGTGTTGTGAAAAACATTGGGTTCAGTCAAGGAAAGCCTGTTGCAGCCTTTACCATCTACAAATGTCTTCTCCACTGGAAATCTTTTGAGGCTGAAAGGACTAGTGTATTTGATCGTCTCATTCAGATGATTGGTTCGGAAATTGAGGTAACTGATCAATGTTGTTTCAAACTAGACCTAATTTACTAGATTCCATCTAAAACAAATTTACTTTCAAGTATCCTATCTTGTCTCAGCGTGACATTTATTCAAACCACAAGGAAAGAATAATCATCTACATCCAGGCCATTATCACAACTCATCTGATTGGAAAAGACAGAATGCATGGTTTAACGTTAAATGGGATAATTCTAAGCAGGAGAAAGATGATGTAAAAACATGCCATTTTAATCAATAATGAAGTGATTTGTCTTTATTGATTCCAGAACCAAGACAACAATGATCACATGGCTTACTGGTTGTCAAATACATCTGCATTATTATTCTTACTCCAACGAAGTCTAAAGGGTGCTGGTGCAACTGGGGCAACTCCACACCGGAAGCCACCTGCTCCAACATCTCTCTTTGGGAGGATGACCATGGTATCCAAATTCTTTTTCTCCTTTTTTTTTTTGGTTTGTTCTTTTTAACTCATACTTTTTCTGAGCTGCATTATTATGTTGACTTATTTCTTGCAAATTTCACTCCTCTCTTATTTAATATGGTTCTGTAATTGCAGGGTTTCCGCTCATCCCCTTCTTTTGCAAACCTTTCTGCATCTGCAGTTGATGTAGTACGCCAAGTGGAGGCTAAGTACCCAGCATTACTTTTCAAGCAGCAGCTTACAGCCTATGTGGAGAAAATATACGGCATCATTCGAGACAACTTGAAAAAAGAGTTGTCATCATTCATTTCTTCGTGTATCCAGGTATGCTGAGTTTTATTTAAGCTCTTTATCTCACTGGAAAAACGTCTTAATCCTACCAAGAGGGACTGTGGCCCTGATACCATTTCTGATATCCATTCACTTGATCGTCTTGTGTGGTTTTGGACTTTTGAGAATCTTTTCCCTTACCTTTCGAATGAGTCTGTCAATTAAATTTGTTTCCTTTATCCTAATTCTTTACTTTTATGTTTTCACTTTGAATGCTTTTTTCATCTCTAATGGTGATATATATAGGCACCAAGAACGTCAAAGGGCGTACTAAGATCTGGGCGGTCCTTTGGGAAAGATTCTACTGCGAGTCACTGGCAGAGCATTATTGATAGCCTTAGCACTTTCCTTAGCACATTGAAAGAAAATTTTGTAAGAAACTTATAACACTTTTTCTTTACTATGCTTTACTAGTTTGGGTAATGCCACATATTTTACTTCATGTATTTTGTTGTATTTTATTATTTTCTTCATCATAATGAGCATACAAATGATTTTATCCTTATGATTCTGGGGTTTTCAGGTGCCTCCTATTCTTGTCAAGGAGATCTTCACTCAGACTTTCTCATATATTAATGTACAACTATTTAATAGGTAATTGCTTGTTTACTCTTTGGAGTTTCTATCATTTTTGCTGAAAAGTTAAATTAACTCTAACATGTTATTCTATTTTAGTCTTCTTCTACGCCGTGAATGTTGTACATTCAGCAATGGGGAGTATGTGAAATCTGGATTGGCTGAATTGGAGCTATGGTGTTGTCAAGCAAAAGAAGAGGTGCTTCTCCCCCTTCTTTTTGTAACTTTTTCAATTCATCTCATGCCAGTTTGGAGTGTATCTCCATGGGGAGATGCCACAATGTGCACTAAAATTTATCCTTATTTTTTGACTTTTCATAACTCCATCTCCATGGATTCCAGTATGCAGGCTCATCTTGGGATGAACTTAAGCACATAAGACAAGCTGTTGGTTTCCTGGTAGGCTTATCCACTTTGTGTCAAGAGAAATATATATTAGTGTTACTTTGAGGTCAATGTGGTTATTTTAGATGTGATACATATACCAATATAGCTAATGCAGCAAAGTCCATGTTCCCCATGAATGACTGACAACTTAGCCGTTTCATACAAAGAAGTGAAATTTCTCTCAAACTTGGTTGTGCTTAATTAGGGAAAATAATTTAACATAAATGTTATTCATATATTGACTTGCATTGGCCAATAAGATACTGTGAACCACACAATTGTAGTCCAACAAGATACGTATTAATGTCCTGTATTTGTTCTTGTGTTACTAAACTCCATACTGTGGGGTCTTTCTCATATATTAAAATTTATATCATTAAATCTTTTGCTGTGGAGCTTACTTGATCTTAACTCACATTGATCAACAGGTCATACATCAAAAGTATAGAATTTCTTACGATGAAATCACCAATGATCTGTGCCCTGTGAGTCTCTCTCTCTCTCTCTCTCTCTCTCTCTCTCTCTCTCTCTCTCTCTCTCTCTCTGTGTTGTGTGTGAGTGGAATTCGTAGGGATACCCACATTTTGATAGAAGATGGCCTAATAATTGATCATTGGTCCTTAGATGTGCATAAAAACTGAATATAATTTGTTTAATAGGACCCAAATAACTGTTTTTACTTGTTTTCCTGTGATTATAGAAATCCTGTTCTAGTATCTGCAAAAATTTATCGTCATTTGTTTTCCATACGGAAGGTGCATGTGGTGATCCCATGACCAAATATGATTTGATGATCTGAATTGGTCCAGCATGGTCGTCAGACACATACATACACACACTCCCACACAACCAATAATCTCTCTCTCTGTCTGTCTCTGTCTCTGTCTCTGTCTCTCTCTGTTTCTCTCTCTCTCTCTCTCTCTCTCACATATCAACACTTTGTTTCTTCAGATCCTGAGTGTTCAACAGCTGTATAGAATATGCACTCTCTACTGGGACGACAACTATAATACAAGAAGCGTATCTCCAGATGTAAGTTCGTCTATGACGATTTTTCTTTTGGTCGAATGACGATATCTTCTTTAGTTGCAGTGTCTGGATTCATACCGTTATCCAGTGATTTTTGTACGTAACGACTATCATTTCTTTCATTTTACAGGTAATTTCCAGTATGAGAGTACTTATGACCGAGGACTCCAACAATGCTGTCAGCAACTCATTTTTGCTGGACGACAATTCCAGGTGGGGTCTCTTTTTCCCTGTTCATATGTTCTCTGTTAATCCGGAATAGCAGATCCTTGAACATGACCCCAGAAACTACTGTTTCTTGGAGTAGGGTTGTTTATAAGTTACTGCTATAAGATAGAGCGAAGGAAAATGACCGCACAAAGACATATACCTACAAACTTGCATGCATGCACACACATGCCTCGGGGTAAATGAAAACGGGCTATACTTTTTATGTTTTGTTATGCATATTATGATTTCATTATGAACAATGCTTTGGCCCTCCTTGATTGTTATATTACAAGCTACGGGGTAAAATTGAAACTGTCTAATGATGCAACGCTTATTTTCTTTACCTAGTTTTCATTTTCCCAGTTGTAGCCATATAGGAAAAATGGGCACTCTGAATTGCTACTAATCCATGCTTCTTAATGTAGCATCCCCTTCTCGGTTGATGACCTCTCTACGTCCCTGCAAGAGAAGGATTTCACGGATGTCAAACCAGCAGACGAACTTCTTGAGCATCCTGCCTTCGAATTTTTACATGAGTGAGGTTAAGGATACTTGGTCATGATTTTCTCGTTTTCTTAAGGTAGGAGTAGTAATTCAAATTCTATTGCATTTGTTGTTGTAAATCTTTCTTTCTTTTTTTCTTTCCCTGTTTTATATCCATGCCCCTTCTGTAAAATTGTTTATTTATTCTTTTATTTGGGCATTCAAAATGTAAAATCCTCGTCATTGAAAAGGGGAAGCAATACATGGAAGTGGGTGCGTATTATTTTTTCATTTTTTTCCTTTGTCTTTGTTTCTTCTGCCATTCTATGCAGGAAGATAGATAATAGGTGTATACTGTCTTGTAGTGTGGTGGCTGAGCAAATTGCTATCTCCACCAATTTTTTCTTTGTACAAAGAAACAATATATACAACCATTAATACATAATTTTGAGATGTCTTTTGGCTGAGATTCTGGGCAGTTTCTGCAGTGTATGGACAATTTTATGCAATTTCTGACTTTTCCTTTTTTTTTTTTGGCTCAGAAAAAATATTACATCCCAATTCCATTTAGTTGCAAAACCAAATTCTATGTTGGAATTTTTACCAATTGTCACAATGCGTACCATAACATGATTGCTACTGTATTTGCAATCTATGGCATATAGATCATGCAAAATATGTACAATAGTTCAATCAAGGGAAGATAAATTATGCAAGGCACCATTCCATCCAAGATCGATGTAAGCAGACCTCTTCATTGCTTGATGAGAGAGAAAAACATAGTTGTATGTATACAGCCGCTTAGGTTACATATTTGTATACAATCGGTTAAACCTAAGAGTTACTCAATTTCCACTTACATCAACAACATCCAAGACTAAAGCCATCTTTGGCATCACTATCTTTGACTCCATTATTTCTTTTCCCAATCTCTTCACCTGTTTGTTTCTTTCTATACCCTAATCCAAGTCAAATCCATGGAAATCAAGAAAGAAAAAAACAAGTTGATAAAATATCTAATTTTGGCAACATTGACTCGTTAAAACAATAAATGTACGCGGTCATGATCTTGAAAATCAAAACAAAGATTGATTTTGAAATGGAAACACAATTTCTTGTGTTCTTCCTAGCCATGAGGCTTTCACATGGCACTGACCAAACAACTTCACCTATTTCACAAGGGCCTTCTTCACTATGCCCTTCTCAATCACAAGAAAGTCCTCATTTTCCTCCCTAGCCTCTGGACCATCTTCCCCAAAGGACCCCTACTGGACCACGCTACACACACACACATATATATATATATATATATATATTTCAAACCAGTACAACCGTAAATCCAAATAAAATTCATTGATTTTGGGGGTCCAATTTGGCCCTCCATCAGTACAGCTTGCAAAACTTAGTCTTATTGGAGCAGATTGGACACAAATTGAGAGGATTGTGTGTTTTGGATTGGATGTCAATAGGGTTTATGTCGGTTAAGCTTCATCTGACTCATCCAATTTAACACTCTGGTATTTGGTCCCCTCAACATTTCTCTATCTAATCTCTCCTCCTTCTGCCACTTGGAAATTGGATAAAAACCACAACATCGTGTTAAGCATGCAACAAAATCCTATCTGGTATTGGTGAGTTCATTTCTCTGACATGTATACACATTAATTCAAACTATCTTACGACAGATAATTTAATATGTTATGTTATCAAATTATTATGATAAACAATTAACGTATTCAAATCATATTTGAATGTCGACCCTGATAACATTAGGGCAGTGATCCGTGATTAGGGGCTGGCTACTGTCTAATTGACATCATAATTTTGTTCAAGCCCAATAAAATACAAACAAATGAGCATCATTTGCAAGTTTTTGCACCCTATACCCCAATCTTCCTCCAAAGTCATGTACATTCTTAAATCCTTTGACTCTACAATAATACAGATTTCATTGTCTGAATCAAACAAAAAAACTAGGTAGCCGACGTGATCATTGTCATGAAATTCGCAGTCATAAATAATGTACTCTAAATTTGTCCTACTTGGGGATGAAGATGAATTGATGATGTGGACCAAATGAGAGAAGTCCGAGTGAGTCATCACTTTCCTTATCGCACATCAAATGCACCCAACTTGAAAACTCTCTTCACAGATCGTCCCTTTGCTACGATCTCATCATATTTGTTTCAAGTTTATGGTGTGCGTTGGATTGGTGGATTTACTTGGACTTAAAATTACAGTTGGAATAGAAAGTTCAGGTAAATGCTATTGTAATGAGTTGTTTATGCGTATGCATATACGAACACGAGTACTACTAATTGCTAATTGATTTCAACTTTATAATAAATTTCACCACTACTTATAATTGACAATCATTTATGCGTACATGACTCATTGACAAAAGTAAAAATAGGGCATGTTTACAAGGTATTTTTAGTTGTACATGTTTTGCACCTTAAAGGAGGAGCATGCTACTATTAGCGAAGCCATTAACAAAAGAAGCCAACTGTCGTCCTATTTGATGAAGAATCTGACAGCTGACAAACCGCTATTTGGACAATTGTCAATCAACTGCAGAGCGATCAAGGTTTTAAGCACGAAATGCTTTTGTTAGTAGCACTTGTTGTTACAAAAAGCACTTGTTTAATTTTCCGATTAAGAAATAATGGTTTCCCACAAGAAGAAATTAGCAATAATCATATGGATTATGGAGATTATTATTAGTTGGTCCAAAAAAAAAAAGAAAAAAAAAAGGGTTTTGTAGGTGATGGGGTGGCCGACTGTTTGCACATGTCATTTGACTAATTTCTCACTAACGGTCTCATTAAAGTTATAATCGGCTGTTCCATGTGGTCTCATGTGTTTGAAAGAATCCAGATCTCTTCTCTCTATCTGGTCAAACCCTCCTCCATCCATGACGTAATATGGTAATCTAATCCCTAATTATCTCGTTAAGGTCACGTTAGGGTTTTGCTTTGTTAAACCTTGGTGATCATGTTCTTAATTGAAGTCCTAAGCTACTTGTTGATCAGAAATATTATTTTTATATTTTTATAGTAAGGTTTCAGTTATTGTAGTTATAAAGTTAGTTAACACAAGCAGCGAGCTTAAATGATTTTGTTCAAACCAGAATCAAGATATTCAAAGGTATAATCGCCGACTTATTCCCCACTGCATTTCATTTGCATTCTTTTATTATTATTATTATTATTATTATTATTTGGAAGCAACAACAAAAATGCTACTTTTTTTTTTCAACATTTCCCTCAAAAAATTTCCCATTCAATATAAATTAGTGAAAAAAAAAACATAATTATAATATAATTAACTTTTTTTTTTCTACAAAAAATAAAGAAAGTTAACTTTTTTTATATCCACTTAATTATATTGCTCTCTCTAATTTTTCATCAAGAATTGAGTGGAAGAAAAATAAATAAATGAATAAAAAGATTGGTGGTTGCAAAGTTTGGTTAGCACAAATATTAAACAAATGGTTGACTTTCCCCACATAAAACCCAAGTGACTCAACCCTCAAATTTTTGGTCTTTTTTTTTTTTTTTTTTTTTTAATATTAAAAAAACTATATTCCCTCATAAAGTTTTGACTTTCCAAATGGGGAAATCCATCGGGTCATGCCCATTAGATATGGTTTATAACTAAGATGGGTCACATCACATGGATATTGAATTAGTGTGGTTCTCATGACTCAAGCCACTAAACTAATTATATAAACATGTAATTTCTAAGATCATCCCACAGTGACTTTTTTTAAGAAGTATATTTATGTAATCAAGCATATTTATGGTTTAATCAACATATGAGTTTACCAGGTGCTAGTTCCTTAGCGATATCGTCCATTTGCTCGTTCATCTCCTTGGATTATGTCTAACTAGTGATAGGTTTGTGACATAATGAAGCATATATATGGTATAATCAACATAGGAGTTCGCTATCCTCAGTGATATCCTCCATTTTATCGTTCAGTTCTCTTCATTAGGTCTAATTGGCGGTTTTGAAATGGAAAAATTGGTAAACGAATGTATTTATCAAGTAATGTCACACAAATAGATAGATTCTAGTCGTCAATAGATTTCAATTTATCGATCAGACATAATTCATTCATCCATCGAAATTCCGCCTCTTTGCATGAATTGAAGTTATGAGTCAAGAATTCACAAGAAAGAAAGCCAATAGCTAATATATTTGCAATTTCTATAGTTGCAACCAAAACCAAACGTCGAGACCGGCCTTAGATAATGCCTGATGACATGTGGAGCTGTGCATGTTAATATTGAAGCATGAAATGAAACATTCATAAAAAATAAATAAATAAACAAATAATTTTTTAAATTAGTTTCTTCTCTACATTCTGCTCTGATCTACAGTAGCTAGGTTTTCGAGGACAAATGTGAAGGATGCATTATATATATATATATATATATATATATATATATATATGTGAATTATTGGGTCCTTGCAGCTTTGGAAGGGGAGAGGAGCATGAGGACTGCGTCAATGGAGGTTGACGTGTATATGTGCATGAATCTCATTGCACCTAAAACACCCACGTAGCGAAATTATTATTTTTCTTGTTGGGCATGTAGACATGTTCTTGAAGTTCCAACTGCAAACTTGGTTTTCTCGAGAAACCTTGAGATTCTAATAGAAAATATAAGTTTAAAAATTCTTGGAACTACAGTGATGAAGAATGTGTCCCAAGAGGAGTAATAATTCCCTGCCTTTGTTGCATCTCTTCTCTTTTGATTAGTGATACTAAAAAGATAAAGAAGAAATGCATTAGTGATACTGAAAAGATAGAGAAGAAATGCACAATGCAACGGGAGTATGAAAGTTTTTCTCGCTTTAAAGATGATTATTTTATAATAAGCATGAATTAGTCAAATCATAGTGTCATATATTAAAATAATAATCATGACAATTAAGTACCACAATGTGGGAAGGATATTAACTTAACTATATATACTTAACGACCTAATTTGTTAATTATATGATTAATTTCAAAAACCATGTGACATGTACATATAGAACTTGTTTATATAACCTAGAAAAACACATTCAAACACTCTCTTAAGAATTACCATATGTTTCACCTCTAATCCCATTTTTTAAATCAAAACCTCACCCGAACTCACACTCTCTCTCTCTCTAGAACTTGGGAGACTAAATCTATGTATGGATTTTGATGGGGTTTTTGGTATAATTACAACGGAAGGGGGCGGCACCTAGGATTAAGAGAAGGCTCGAATAGAAAATTCACATAAAAAAAATATGAAAGTCCAATGCCACATGCAGGGCTTTGGTTGCGCCAGGTGCAATGATCCTAGCATGGTATTTGGATAACTAATTAGGGAGATAACTTGAGACTTAATTCAAACTGTTTTACCGACCTCATCAACCGAATATATTAAATTTATATTTAAATGGAGGAATGAGAATTTTTTATTTTTCTTTTGGGGTTTGGGGTTTGGGGTTTGGTTTTTTATATATTATAAATTCTATTGATATGTGAAGAAACAATGAGATCACACACCGGAATTTATGAGGTCAGCCACTTTCAAGCGATCAATAATTATTTAATTTAAAGAAATATTTAGTCCATGTTCGCGACCATGTGATTAACACAAGGCTGATTATTTGGGGAGCTGGGATCCTTGCTGGGTGACTACTATTTTGATCAGCATAATCCTGAGTTTAGGGCCATTCTAATTATATTTTATATTTGGGACTCTTCTTTAATTATCAAATTTGGGAGCCACATCACATGCTACACTCTACTAAGTTAACATCGTTACAAATGTTTTCGTTTTTTATTTTATTAAAAGGAATTTTTACAATGATCTAAATAGTTAAGAATGTGTTTTAGGGTTCTGAATAGGCGAAAATGCCTAATAAGGTTCTGTTTGATGCACGAAAAAGAGTTAATCAATTACGTATTAGTAAAATAATAAAAAAAAGAGAGGAATAATTGGAAGTTTAAGTACCTCCTTAACTATGACTTTTCTTGTGATTAGAGACAATTACATTTATGAGGAGGCTTAAATTGCAAAATTTATATAAAAAATCATAGGTAAACTTGTTAGGTTTTTTTTTTTTTTTTTTTTTTTGGTTGGTTTTTTTGGCCGGCCATGTTCACAAAAAGGAACCATTAATTATTTAAAGTTAACTTTGACTGACAACATGCAATTTCATGTAAAAGAACTACTCTTTGCATTTTCATTTTTTTTCCAAGAAAAAAAATGTTGACCGAATAGAATGTCATGAAGTTTAGCCTTGACCAAAACCCTAAACAAAACTTAAGAGTGGTATCTTAGTACTAATCATATCATCACTAAGATTTTATGTTGGAATATATATCTAGAAGAAATCCAACCACATGCGAAATATATTCCTCCTATAATTAATTTAATGTAATTTTGGTATATTGCTCATATTTAGTGAGCCACATGAAACAAAACATAAGGAGGTTTGGAAACGAAGATCTTTCAAATCTTTCTAAGGTTTTTATGTGTATATATAAATTAGTAAAAGATTTTCTTTTGTTTTTCTTTTATTCTTTGAAATTTTTAATTAAGTTTGTGGTGCATGTCATGTGAGGCAATTTGGGGCATATCTCTAGCCAATTAACCCTAACCGTTGGATAAGAAATCAGTAGTAGGATGGATTTGGAGCCGTTGATTTGTGAGGTAGGCGAGGTATTATTCTCCTTACGTTTGTTTTTGATGATTGGTTAGTCGCCAACTCGATTACTTTTTTTTTTTTTGGTTGCCATACAATAATGAGATGGAGCTTTTAAAAAAAGTTGTAGTGAAATGAACATGCATAGAAAGAGAGAGAAACATATACATAATCAACCTATTGTAATCTTTTTTGTGTCCTTTCTTAATCATGGATTGGACCTAACACTACATTTTAAATTTATCATATATATTCCCTTTCATACCAAATTGAAATTCTATATATAATCCGTCGCTCTGGTTGACCAAGAAAGTAGTGTAAAGACATCTTTTTAGACTACCCAAATTATGTAGAAAATGATGAGGAGAAAAGAAAAAGGACAGTTATAATCTTATTTAAAGAAATTTATGCGTATTAATTTTTTTCAGATCAATTTAACTTGTTATTGTGTTTGGTTACTGAAAAAGTTGTATTCATATTCGACATTTTAGTTACTTTGTATTTATTTTTGTTTATCTTATTAATAAAATACTATCGTTTTTTTTAAATTCTTCAAACACATCGTATATATGTAATCTCTCTTCATTTTAATCCCTCACTAAATCTTATAAATATTAATAAAATCAACAAAAGAGCATCTAGATTGTTGGAAGTGATGAGGCAACCTCGATCTCTAACATTTACCCTTAGCCAATTAATCTGTTTTGCATGTTAAATTTATGTAGCAGCTACCTATATAATCCAAACGTATCATGCCCACCACTTGTGGCACCGCCATTCCCATCCCCCAAGATATATATAGAGTTAGCTTTCTGCTTGGTGAGAAGAATTCAGTTGGCAACTGAGCTTCTAGCAAGGCTAGCTAGCATATATATATATATATAAACAACAACTAGGAAAGCCAGTGATATCCTAATGAATGTCGCTTTTCTTGGAAATGCTTTTCCTTACGCGTGACCGGAACTCATTATCGTTATTTAAAAGAACAAAACTACTTTTCCACAATTAATTAATTAATCAACACTTAAAAAGATGAATATTCTTCCCAATACACAATGTTAATTAAACGAGCTTGCTTGCTTGCTTCTTAGCAAGTCCCCGCCGACCACAGACACAGAGAACTAAAAGCATGCATGCATACATCGATGGAAGAAAGCTCTGGGATCTCGCTATGAGAGAAGAGAAAAAGAAAAGAGAAGCTAGAAAACAATAAACCCCCATCCTAAAAGTGGAAAGCATCCCTAATAAGATTATGAGCCACCAAGCTGGCAGACTGGTAGTGGAGCATTGCAAGGCTGGTAGAATATACAAGCCATAGGGATAACAAAAAAACACATATCCGTATCATATCATGCATGGGATATCATATATATCACTACACAAAATCATGTATATTTATACTCATTCTCTCTCATACATATCTTAATATCTATCACCTTTCTATGTTGCATTTGGAGCTTTGTTTTTTGGATACTATTTGGCTCCTTATACGTAAAAAGTCGTTTATAAATCAGTTTGATATATATGCATAAATAACTCATTAAAAATACAAAAGAAAAAACTTATGTATATTATGATTTATCTACAAGAAAGAATGACTCCTTACAAGTAAGAAGCTAAATATTTCTTCCTTAAAAATAACTCGCTAATATTATAAGGTTATGTATACATGTCCGATTGTGATTTATTTGAAAGAAAAAATAACTCTTTACATGTAAAAAACTAAATATTTTTTATTTTTTTGTTTTTAAATACCATCCCATATATTGGATTTGGAGGTCGCAAAAAAACTTGTGTGAAATGACCCGGCCAATTATAATATACCAAGTGAAAAAATTATCATACTTAACATACTATAATTCCTCCCCTTCCACGAAAGTGTTTCTCTAGAGGTAAAGCGAGCATGCAAAGCAGCTATTCAGATATTGTTGATGGTGATGATGAAAATACTCATTTCAAAACCAATTTAATATGTAAATTCTCAGAAGTGCCAAGCTTATATCTCCAAAACCTTTCATGAAAAGGAGAGACCCTCATGGAATTCAAGGCTTCATGCACATGCTTCCCTCTCCTCTCCCTATGAATATATATATATATATTTCATACTCAGAGCTACAAGTGGGGGTGGGTGGCTGTGGGGCAGACCAATGATTTTCCAACTCAAAACTAGCCACAAAGTTGTACTTTGACAGGCCCTAGCTAACCCATCTCACACAAGTTATAAGGTTATTATACAAAACCCTAAAAGGCAAACCTAGGTATAATCACCGCCATAATCAACTTCATTAGAAAACCTCTAAGAATTCACTTTCTAGCTTAGCTTTAGCCAGGGGACGCGTGTCAACATGGATTCTATTCAATCAATTGATACCGAAAGTAGAACATGAAATGAATTTCCCACCCTTCCCTGTACCATGAACAAACCTCTAGGTTTTATCAAATAACATAGTAAAATGTAGCTAGCTAGATTCATGCGATCTTTAAGGCTAGCTGGCTAGAACATCGTGGTTCATTTTATTTGGCAAGCATTGGATTTAATTTCCCAAAGGTGTTAGAGAAAGTAACTATTTTTTTATATGAGATAGGTGTGAGTGCGCTTTCTACCTATAAAAGTAGGTTACAACTCAATTTTTTAAACTAATTTGTGGGAAGGTTTCGTCGGTATAAGGTAGTGAGTCAATCAAAGCATAATATTGATATTATTGTCTAACTTTGAAAATGAAAGAGGACTATTTTTAAGAGGTTGATGACTAAAACTTATCTCTCACTATTTTCAAGAAGATTAAGAGGGATAAGTTTTAGTCATCAAGTTCTTACAGATAGTCCCTATTCTTCCATATATTATCCTTGAATGCACATGAAATATAGGCATTTTACTAATCTAGTCTACTCTAATCCTCTCTATCAAATAAATCCTAAATGTATAATTTCAAAACTTATTATAAAAAATAATAAAAACCAATATGGAATGATATGCGAACATCTTATTCTCAAATTGTATGCATTGCTAATGAAAACAAGCCTTTTCATTTGTATTTAACATATGCAATTACTAAACACAGTCCTGATCTTTTGGACCCCTGTAGTTCAAGAGATTTATGGTCACTCACCGTTGGATGTAAATTCAACGGTTGACTTGAATCGGGTAATAATCTTTTATGCCATATTGCATTTATATATATATCATTTTGAACCATTGGATTAATATCCAACGGTGGGTGACCACAATCTCTTGGACTCCTGTGGTCCAAGAGATCGGGACTGTTACTAAACAATAGTTATTTTTCAAGCATTATTTTTAGTTTAGATGTTTGATATAACCAAGTGCAAAAGAAAATCCCAAAATTAGGGTCTCTTCTTTTTTTGGTTGTAACGATACAAACCAACAGTCCTGATCTCTTGGACCCCTGTAGTCCAAGAGATTTATGGTCACTCACCGTTAGATGTAAATTCAACGGTTGACTTGAATCGGGTAATAATCATTTATTTCATATTGCATTTATATATATCATTTTGAACCATTGGATTAATATCCAACGGTCGGTGACGACAATCTCTTGGACTCCTGTGGTCCAAGAGATCGGGACTGTACAAACCAATATAGAAATGGAAGTTAATGAAAAAGGAAAATAAATCAAGTAGAAATGAGGAAGTAGAAGTTAGAGAACAACGAATGTATCATGACAATTTTTATTTATTTAATAACAAATTCGTTCATGATATATTTGAATTCAGAATTTTCTCTTACAAAGTAAACGTTGAATGTCACTAGAACAAATGATCAATAGAATATATACGTCATGATAAATTTCGTATAATAAATTAGTCAATAATACTGGAGCCATACACTCCTTCCCAACTTTTGATTATTGGCCAATTGACGTGACAATTTATTTATTTATTTATAATAAATAAAAGGGTGTATTCAAACATGAACAACTGAAAACAAGATATCATTTGCAAAAAGAAATTGATAAGATGGTGTCTCTGGTACTGAATTGGACAAAGGTATCATCACTTACTTCATCAGTAAAAGAAAAAAGAAAAAGCCAACAGAATCTAACCCAATAAAAAAAGGACCTTAACTTATAGACTAATAGTCTTAAGTTTGAATTATCATAACAACTTCGTAGTGTGTTTAAACTATCATTTGTCGTTTGTATTTAAAAAGAAAAAAGGAAAGCAAATAATATCATAGAGCATAGCTAACAAATGAGTTGGACAAATGTGGGGCCAGGGAAGGCGCTAGCGTGGTGTGGAGGGGATGGGCTTTGTGGGCCGAACACAGCTTTACCAGTCGCGATCCCAATGCACGGAAACTTGCAATGGCGGAGGGGGTCCAGTTTCCTCCTTAAGTGAGCCCCCAACAGCAAGTTGGCTCCTTCACTCCACGTGGGCACAGTGCTCGTGCCTCCCAGTCAGCATCCTGCCACGTAGGCATCAACTTCTTAAGATTTTTTCCCTCTTTTCATTTTTCAATTATTTTTTTCAATTGTGGGCCTAATTAAATCAGTTGAGGATGACGTTCCTTTCCCAACATCCTCTCTCTCTCTCTCTCTCACACACACAATTTTGTGTATATATACGATGAATTATGAACAAATACT
The DNA here is from genome assembly GCF_902201215.1 of Prunus dulcis. Lineage (NCBI taxonomy): Eukaryota > Viridiplantae > Streptophyta > Magnoliopsida > Rosales > Rosaceae > Prunus > Prunus dulcis. The sequence continues at coordinate 17,264,304 of NC_047657.1, read as the reverse complement.
CACAATTGCATTATTTTGATATCTATAATTCCAATTTTATTTTAATGTGACTCATTTATAATTTGAAGACTTATCGATAAGGAGATATTCCTTTTTTCTACGAATTACAATTTGATACATATATAAAAATAATTCATCAAACTTCTGCACACATGTCACAGTATTATTAACATGAATATATAAACTTTTACTTACTTGGTAAAGAATGAAGTATTTTCTTTATATAAATGCATGCCTCCTTGGGTGATTGAAGCATATTCCTCTCCTTTCTTATTTCACACACAACAACAATCAATTCTTTAAAAAAAAAAAAAAAAAGGAAAAAAAAAAAGAGGCATCTTAATGAAAACTTTCCAAGAAAAGAATAATCCAATAAAATAATTGCAAAAATAAGATCTAATAATATAGTGTTGAGAAAATATTGTGTGATTATTAAATAAAATAATTAAAATAATAATAATAAAATAAAGCAAAAGGCAGCCCAAAGCTTATGACTTGGAAGTGAACTCTCAGAGGCATTTAACTCCGCACACTCCTATCACAGCACCTCTCTCATCTATTTAAGCACCCTCTCCCCCTCCAAACCAAACTCACTATTCTCTCAACAAAGTTCTTCATTTGCAAACACTTCAAAAAAACATCAACAACCAAAACCTTCTCATAGATCTTTGATCTATTGCAACAACAATCACTTCCAAAACAATCCCAAATTGTTTTGTGCTTCAATCCCATTACTCTCCCACAAACAAACAAAAAACTCACTCTTTTAAAGTCTACTTCTTTGATCATCAACATGGAGTACATGTTTCGTCTAGTGGATTATAAAGATTCCTTCGCTCGCCGTTGTATCATGGTCAATGGCCCGGTCATAATTGGGGCCGGACCATCAGGACTAGCAACTGCGGCTTGCCTCAGAGACCAAGGAGTGCCCTTTGTGGTGCTTGAAAGAGCTGAATGCATAGCATCCCTATGGCAAAAACGCACCTATGACAGGCTTAAGCTTCACCTTCCCAAGGCATTTTGCCAACTCCCCAAGCTTCCATTCCCTGAAGACTTCCCTGAGTACCCAACAAAGAAACAATTCATTGACTACCTTGAATCATACGCCAAACACTTTGAGATCAACCCAAAGTTCAATTCTTGCGTCCAGTCTGCAAGGTACGATGAGACAAGCGGTTTCTGGCGGGTGAAGACCGTTACCTCAACCGAGTCGACCCGGTCCGAGGTGGAGTACATTTGCAGGTGGCTCATAGTGGCCACCGGCGAAAATGCAGAGTGTGTCGTGCCGGAATTCGATGGCTTGTCGGATTTTGGAGGCAAAGTTGTGCACGCTTGTGAGTACAAGTCTGGAGAAAGTTTCAGAGGAAAGAAAGTTCTTGTTGTTGGCTGTGGAAATTCAGGCATGGAACTCTCTCTTGACCTCTGCAACCACAATGCCTTGCCATCAATGGTGGTTAGAAGCTCCGTAAGTGTTTGATATAATACAACTTTTTAGCTCATTTCCTTTGATGGGTTTTAATCTATTATGGGGTTCTGATAAGTTTTGCTCTGTCTTTGCTGTACAGGTTCATGTCTTGCCTAGAGAAATGTTTGGAAAATCGACATTCGAATTGGCGGTTCTGTTGCTGAAATGGCTGCCCATTTGGTTGGCTGACAAGCTCCTCTTACTGTTCTCATGGTTGATTTTAGGAAGCATTGAGAAATATGGACTGAACAGGCCTTCTGTGGGACCAATGGAGCTCAAGAACATGGAGGGGAAGACCCCTGTTTTGGACATTGGAGCGCTGGATAAAATTAAGTCTGGTGGTATTAAAGTGGTTCCTGGAATCAAGAGGTTCTCAAGTGGCCAAGTTGAGCTTGTCAATGGCGAAAGGCTTGATATTGATTCAGTTGTTCTAGCTACTGGCTACCGCAGCAATGTCCCTTCTTGGCTTCAGGTGAGAACATTTACAAAATGAAAATCCTGTGTTACTTTTGAAGAAAAGCCTTCCCCACAACCGTTGTATACAAACGGGGCCTCACACATAATTGTCACTTGACCAGTTATTGTGAGAGGCGAACTGCATACACCGGTTGTATAGGCGATTAAAAATGTATTGTATAGAATATTGTTTGGTATTTTTGTTTAGAGTCTAATCTATTTTTTGCTATTATGTTAACAGGAAGGTGATTTCTTCTCCAAGAATGGATTCCCAAAGCAGCCATTCCCACATGGCTGGAAAGGAAATGCTGGGCTCTATGCAGTTGGGTTCACAAGGAGGGGGCTCTCTGGTGCATCATCTGATGCCATGAGAATTGCACAAGATATTGGCAAGGTCTGGAAAGGAGAAACCAAGCAGATAAAAAAGAGAACCACAGCTTGCCATAGAAGATGCATTTCCCAGTTCTAAATATGTCCATTCATTCAGATTGACCGTCCATTGACTTCAGTGTTTAGTTGGGGTTAATTAACTCATGGTGTTTTAAATTTAAAAAAAAAAAAAAAAAAAAACTGAAAAGAAAAAAAAGTACTGTATATGCAAAGAAAAGAAACAAACAGATAGCACATAGACAGAGCCCTCTCCAAAGGCCCAAGTTTTGAAAATGTTTGGGCATTTTGTAATTTGAGGATGATGAGGCTTCTTCTTCTTCTTTTATTTTTTCTGAAATTCCATACAGGTTTTTTTTGGTTTTTTGTATCATATTAATCCAATGAACAAGTTAAATGACAGGGTTTCCAATTCAATTTCGGTTTTATTATTCTCGCAAACCGCCCAGACTAACCCTTCTATCCGACTTACCAACAAGTTTTCAGAAAAGCCCGATTAATTTACTTCAAAGATCAAAAAATCCCCATTTAGCACATACTCTTTAAATTTAAGTATAATTAAGAATCTCCATGGTTTAAGTTCAAGTGTTAAATTAACAAGTTCCTTCCCCACTTTCTCTCCCTCTTGCATTAATTTTAGAGGGATTTTCATGTGCAAAGGTTCCTCATTGTTAGCTAAGAGCTACTTGAAGTAATATAGCTCTAAGAACAATATTGCTTAAGCTTACACCATGTTTCCCAAAACCCATTAAAGAAAAGGGCAGCCCACTAATTCAGTGTTTCAGATTGTCAACTTGCCATAAGCATCTATATCATAAGATGGGTAGGACCCATCTAGGACAGTGCAACTCAACTCCTCCATACCCACCACCTTGTTTTCTCTCTCTTGAGAATTAGCCAAATTCCAATATGTCTACAGATCACCAGTCTTTAATACTATTATCTTGAGGTTGACCAACTTAATTATATGCTCAAATAAAATATCAATCTTTAAGCTTCTGTTGCCTTGCACATGGATAGAGCCACAAAGCCCTCCATGAAAATTACAGTTAAATCTTCTCTGTAAAGGGTATCTAGAGAGGAATGTATACACTTCAAAACTTTTGAACTGATTTTGTAATGTTATGTAATATTCAGTTGTTTAACACATTTGATTATGTAAAGGAGCTCAAGACCTTCTTGCAACTGTGCCAATGACAATTTTAAATTGCTCATCATGGAGAAAAAGGCAAAGGGGCATGATGCATATAATTCTATTAGCAGAAAGTAAAGCAAGCTGAACAGATATGCCTGTGGTGTTTAGGCAGCAGATTAGGAGATTATTAGGTCATTTAAGTGTGATTGTGACTAAGAAGTTATAAAGGAAAACTGGCACAAAATACTTTTCTAGACTTGAGAAAACTACTCAAGTTCCTTTCATCCACAAAAAAAACTTTGTATCAGCAGCCACACACATATAGTTTGTTTTCAGTGAAATAGGTATCCAACTATCACATTCTCATGCCTTATTTAGTTCCTACACATTCTATGCTTCATCATTCTGGCCAAGAGAAATACCAACCTCATTAAATGTGAATGAATCAATCTACATGGAGGGGACAACAAACTTCTTTGGAATTAGATATCCATGTGCCTTATTTAGTTCTTACTTATATCATCCCCATTGAATGCAACTGATTCAATGAACAAAAGACAGATTATTGGATAATTTTCATAAATAGAAACATGTTGCACTGTCAGATCAGACACCAAATTACCTGTTTTCTGCACAAAGACAAGATATTATCCAGATTACAGGCTTAGTTAAACTGCCAAAAATGCTACCAAAAGAAAAAAATTCTCAAGTTTAGTATCGAAGTTGACATTGTATGTGTTATTTGGATTTTGGTAGACCTTAAATTATTTTTTGTTGTTGTTGTTGGACTCAAAGGTGATAGTGTTTTATTATTGATGAAGGATGAAACAAGTATTAAAATCGGGCTCTGACCTAGAGGATTAGGTGAGTATCTCTACACCAAACCGGGCTCTAACCTTAAAATTAAATAACATGGAAGAGGGAATCCATACTTTTTGTTTTTGTTTTTCTGTCAGATGTTTTGAAATCTTTAACTTTCTAAATAATATGACTGAAGCACATCAACATAATAGATTTTTAATATCTTTTGCATTCTGCTGCACTGCAAAGTAGCACATGAAAGGTTACCATAAGAATTAAAATGAGAAAAAATATTTGGAAAAGAAAACATGGGACACAGAGAGCAATATCCATTGAGTCAAAAACAGTATGAGCTTTCCTCAAAAACCTGACTGCGGATAACAGCTGCAGTTTGTCCTCTTCTCTCTGTTCTTCTGCCAAGAGACATTTTCTGCCAGTAACACTAAAATAACACATGGGATGGCCACATTTCTTCATTGCCACAATCCCTTCACTTGAAGGGGCCAAGGGCCCATTTTTCTTCTGCTATCACAAACCATTGGAGCTTGTAAAATCAGAATTTGTTCCTTCACATGTTGTGTCTATTGCAGGCTGAGTTGGTGGACCTAAAAGGATAATCCGTAGGATCTGCATCCTAAAGTAAAAGAAGTATCACAGGAAATGCAACACTTTGTTTGGGCTATAAGCTTTCTGATAAATCAGTATCAACTATGAACAGGCAGAAAATTAAGCTGCAGTGTCTGTGTCCAGCTGCATCAACTGTTTTAGTACTCTTTTTAAGTACAATTGAATTGACTGGTGCAATCGTTTGCTGGATGGTACGTTGTGTTTGTAGGATGCTGTCACACACTCAGACAGATACCCTTCCATATTTCGTTCATCTCATGATTTCCTTTCCCACAATCACAATAAACTTTTCTTTTAATTCAATTCAGATATTTCATACTAAGGCGTTTTGGAAGTGATTTTGGGAGGGCCAGAATCAATTATGGGGAGAAGCAGCTCTCACGTGTTTTTCCATATAATCACTTTAAGTAAGCGATTTTGAGTTCTCATTTGGGAGTGATGCTGGATATCGACTTATGTAGAATCACTCCCAAACGAGTCCTAATTCCTCTTATATCATTTGCTTTAATCAACCCAAACTACTATGGTTATTCAAAATTATTCTTGACATTATCAATGGAGACTCCTCCAAGTTTATCTATTCTTCAGATGACAAATAATTCAAGAAACTTGATTTTGACTACACTTAACTTAGAGAGATCAAAGTCCAGCATTCAGAAACATGTATTAAACGCATGGAGGTAAACAGCAAAGATTCTTATGAGTATATCCAGGTTGGATAGACAAACTCAAGCTTCTTCAACTCAGGTTGTAACCTCTTACTTGACACCCTGAGTTGGCAGCCCATCCTTTTCTTTTATCTTGTCCAATGTGGGACATAAACTGCCTGTTCATAATTAAGGTTGTGTCTATATGGATCCATTGCAACCAAAACCTGAAACCAGACAGCAATGAGACTGAGCATGCAACAAGTCTTGCCTGACATAGAGACAGAATTCATAAATGTGCTATGATCATTACTCAAGTTTTGGCCTGAGATATATGCATGTATATCTGATGAAGCTGCAATGAAGGGAAAAAGAAATGTGGGAAATAGGTACGTTCCCTATTGTGTCCTCAAAGAACACACAATATATCACAGCTGGTTTGAAGAGTCTATAGAAATGCAGTAGCTGAGATCATGTTTCATCATATATATTGAGGAGACAAAACCTGCTATCATTTTACAACCAAAATGGTTATGATCTGTGGCCTAAAATGAAAAGGAATACTGGATTGTAAAACACAAAAACTATCACTGATTATAATCTGTGATTTCTTTTTACTATAAAATACCCAAGTATCCATTCTTTGTAGGAAAAGGAAGCCTAAGATAACTATCATTGGTGATGATAGCCAACTAGGCCCAGATTGTGATCAAGATACACAACTTAAACCCAATCTTTTTTACCCAAAAAAAAAAAAACCAATCTTTCATCTTTGAAGGCCCATCAGCCCATAGCCAACTGCAGGATATGATATGCTTGGCTTCTGTGGCTTTGTGAAACTTCCACAAATTAGTCCAACTGCCAAAGGCTTAAACTTAAACCAATGGCGCAACCCAGTTCCTGTTTTCTCTCTTCATCTGTGAGTGAATCTCAAAGAACCTGAAAACTAATAGTCAAAAACCCAAACAAGAAAAAGCCAAAAAGGAAGGAGAATCAAGCAAGCAAAGCAAGGGATTTGCCCAAACAAAAACAAAAATAAACAAAAAGCTCCAAGAAAGCTGAAGCGAGACAGCAACAATGGCAGTCTCGTATAACCTCACCAATTTCACATCTGTTTCTCTAAATTCTGCTCGCATTCTTTCTTCTACGAACAAGTCCTCCATTTGCTCTGCTCCTTTGAGCAACAATTGCAGCCCAAGAGGCAGCTCAAGCATAAGCCTTTTCAGCATCAATGGCTCAAGAAGATGGAGATCCTTCTCTGTTAAGGCCATGGCTTCCTCTTTCGGTTCTCGGCTCGAAGAGAGCGTGAAGAAGACGGTGGATGAGAACCCAGTTGTTGTCTATTCCAAAACGTGGTGTTCGTGAGTACATACATCTCATCAAATCCCCATTACTATTGGTTTCGTAAATTTTCAATTTTCATGTTGATTGTTTTGTCAATTTGGTTTCTTTTTGAGAAATTTGAAATGGGTTTGTTGGAAATTGGGTTGAAGGTACTCCTCTGAGGTGAAATCGTTGTTCAAAAGGCTTGGTGTGGAGCCGATGGTCATTGAATTGGATGAACTTGGTATGCTTTCTTGCTCTCCATAAAATGCCAACAATATGCAACTTTGTTTTTGTTATCAAATTTCAGTTTAGGTGCTTGATGGATGAAAATGCATTCTAAGTCTTTGCTTGCTTGAATTCTCGAGTGTGCAGTCATGTCCTTTTAGATTTAATGTAATTTGATAATTTAGCCTCAGTTTTCTGTGCCCCAGATGTAGCAGAACAGTTTGAATGGAAAATTTGAAGCTGATTATGCATACAAACGAACAAATTGTTGAGCTCCATTCACCTTATGAAACAGAAAGTTTCTAGCTTGTGCAATGTTCGAGATAATATGTTTCTAGAATTAAGAAAGGAAGTGTGCTTTTGTACACAAAATTCATAGGTTTTTCGTTTTCTCCCCAATTTGATAGGGTATGTTTCTGTTTGGCTTAGTTTGAATGTTGAGAAGTATTGTTTGATTCCTACTCTGTTTTATCACTTTTGTCTTTAGACTTGATCGAATTATGCTTAAATTTGAAAGCCATTTCTCTCTTTCAGGTCCCCAAGGGCCACAGCTGCAAAAGGTATTGGAGAGGCTTACAGGACAGCATACTGTCCCGAATGTTTTTATTGGTAAGAAACACTCTTTGTGATTCTTAGTGGTTAACCTAAACCATCTCAATTATGTTTTTCTCTGCTCAAATAACGAGACCTGCATTAATATATACATGATGGATCCAAGGGCGGACGCCCGTTTAGGCTACCCTAGGCTGCAGCTCTGGGTAGCTTAGTACAAGTATTTCTTCTATATAGTATCTCAACATGATGTTTATTGCAATTTGTATACAAATTCAATTGTCCTTGATACTCGTTAGGAACTGTAGTTCGTTGAGTGTGTCATTTGATAAGTGCAACAATAAATTCAATAAGTATATACGGGAAGTAACCGTTGTTGATAAATAACATACTCTTTGATCAACAAATTGTTTGTCTTCACCGCCAAATCTAAAATCAAGTCTAGATATTATACATATGTGGTTTGGGGTAGTTTTTTATTTTATTTTATTAAAAGTTTGAAAAGTTAACCAAAAGGTGACTTGCTGAATCCTTTTTTCCATTCTCTTCTCAAACACAAATGTTCCTATTTTTCATTCTTTTCTCCAAACTCAATCTCAAGGTTATATTCCCTTCTTAGTTGTTTTTTCAAACACTCAATCTCATCCTCCAAGGCTGCATACAAAAGTAAGTAAAGACTAAAGAAACCCCCTGAACTCTCTTTTGCTGTCTTTTTTTTCTCACTCTGTTTGGTTACTGAGAAAATGCTGGAATAGAAATGAAACTTCTTGGATTCTTTAACAGTTTGGAGATCTCATGGAGTCATTTCTTGAAAAATGTGATTTTATTTCTCTATCCCCTGCTCCCTGTTAATGGTCAAGAGTGTAAAGGTGTGAGACATACGACCAACACTGTTTTACTTTATTACTGTAGAAGCTGTTACTTCTAAATATCGAAATGGTTATAAATGTAAGATTAGGCAATATAGTAAAGTGCTATTAGAAGAAGAAAAAAATGTTTGCTGTTTTCCAGATTTTGACTTTATACTAGTTCTATCCTTAGTGCGATTTCTCAACAGTGGCTGATTGGCTTATCAGGCTTCTATGTTACTCTAGTTAAATTCTTTATTAACTGATAGGCACTACCTGAAGAATGATATTACCAACTAATGTTTTCGAAGTAAAGTTTGTCATATTTTAATTTTTATCTTATTGGCTCTTTAATGATACTAGAAGCTCACACGTTTGTTTCTTTTATGCAGCGGGGAAACACATTGGTGGTTGTACAGGTATGACATTCTTACATGAATGTTGTTATCTTTTATAGCACTGGTTTTTTAGCAAAACTTTGTTGAGTTAAAAGGGAGTGGAAAGTTCAGGGTTCAACTCCATGTAGGGTCTAAGGATTATAATACTCATAAAAACATACATGACCAATGTGCACGCAAAAGTTCAATAAACAAGCAAATATGCAGTACAGAGAACTCTTCCCTTTCTGAATAAAAAACTGTGTATCTTCGTGTTGGTGCTGCTAGCTAGTTATAAAATCTCTGGTGACACAAAGTGAAAAGATTAAAAAAGAAGTTGAACAAAGGGAAAATATTTTAATTCTAATGTTGCTCTTTATTCTGATATGCAGATACTGTGAAGCTATACCGAAAAGGTGAACTTGAACCTTTGCTGTCAGAAGCTAAGGCTAAAAACGCACAAAGCTAGCCCCACAACCCAGCATGTATTCACTTACAGAACCTGTCTCCTTGCAGTCTATGAGTTGAAAGAACATACGCCCCATTTCTGCTCAACAAATTGCAATGATTAGAGAAAATATATTATGAAGGCTAATTCGTTTTCATAAACCTTTATGATTTGGCAGTTAATGAAGGGTTTGTGAAGCTTATGCAGAGTTTCAAAGGTATCTAGATGTTGTTGGAACTATTCTCTTATTGGAATGTAGAAGCTTATTACTTTTATTTATTTTTGAACCTTTATTCTTATTGGGTTCATGTGGTATACTTGGAAATATTAAGACTTGGATATCAAGAAGTTGCTGGCTTGGCATGTACCTCCCTTAGTTGTTTCAAATAAGCTAACAGGCGGCTCTTATCAGGATGATTTCCTTTAATCACAGGAACTTCCTTGAAATTTTTAATCCATGCCTGTAAGCGAGGGAAGCTATTGACTTCCAGTACTTGTACACCAGCTGCTTCTTCGATGGCCTCAAGCCAGAATGCTATCCATCCAAAGGCTAAGTCTGTCATCCCGACCTTGTTGCCATCGAAAAACTTTTTCTCCCCAAGGCCATGCTGTTCTAAGATTGTCAGAAGTTCTTGGGCCTCTTTTGCTGCTTTTGCTTGCTCATCTCCAGTTTTTTTAAGGAATCCGAAAAAGTTTGGCCTCTAACTTACACAAAAGAACCAGTCAGTGAAAAGGTAACATTTTATATGAATCGAGGAGAACAAGCCAAAAGATAAGGGAGATTTGATTACCTTGTCATCTCCGAACTTGGTCCAAAACCGAGCCATGGCCCTTGCATAAGGGTCATTTGGTAGCAGAGGGTTCTGAGGCCACGTCTCTTCAATGTACTCAAGAATAACAGTGGACTCTGCAATTGTTTTTTCACCATGAAAAAACACTGGAACCTTCTTATGCACTGGGTTACAATGAAGAAGCAAATCACTCTTATTGAATATGTCTTCTTCTACATATTTATATTCGACACCCTTGAGTTTCAGAGCCCATATAACCCTGTAAGCATATGGACTTGCCCAGAACCCTAGTACCTTGACTTCCTCCATATTGGTTTAGTTTGTGTTCATCTTCTTACTCTGGTGGGCATATATATATGTATACCTGATTGAGTGCAATTCAAACCTGCTTGGGCTCCAAGATATGTTAGGTGGAGATTACTAATTATAATTTGCCGTATTGTTTGACCAAGTAATAATAATTCATTTAAATTTACTAATTAGTCTTCAAATCCTGTAATTTTCAAAACTTCTTTAGGGTGGGTGACTTTTCATTATTATTCATATAATATATGATGCGACTTATACGTTTGATAACTTCCCTCCGATTTGTTTTAAGGATTAAGATTTTTTATATTATCTGATGTATCTCTCTAGAAAGTATTGATATATTTAGAGTGCTGCTAAACGAACCCTAAAATCAACTGAGTACACCATACTATCAAACTATTTATTGAATTACTAATTTATCCTAATATAAAATGATCAAAAATAATATTTTGAATTGTGAAACAAATGTAATTTTAGTAAGTACACCCTACTCACCATATTCAACTCTAATCAAACATAAACGAAAAACCCTACTTCAAAAACTCTGTTATTTCCTTTTATTTGACGATAAAAAAGATTTAAAAAACTCCAAATACCAAGCGAGTTCATACGTGCTTACTTGGAATTGAAACTGGAATTCGGTAATTGTGTATTGAAATTCTAAAAAAATTGAAGAAACCCAATTCAATTTGGGTGAAAACTAAGAAAATAAAGATTGAAACTTTTGGGATTCGAGTTGAAGAATCTGCTTACCTGGGAAAAATAGATAGAAACCCTATTCCATTATGTAGTTGAGTGAGGTACATGGGCTAATTCATTCAAACTCGAATCAGGTAAAGTGATGCAGAGAGAATTCAAATATAAGGAAAATTAAAAGATAAAACTTAGGAAGGCCCATTTAGTGGTTGAAGGAGAAAAAGCCAGACACACTGATCATACAAAGATAGGATTTCTTAGGGGTATGACAGGACCCGATCCTAATTCCACTTTGGAATTCGAGTCGGACCCTGTGCGTGTCTGACACCTGGCGAATGACGGGCACAAAAGACCTTTTTACCCTTCCTATTACAACTACGTTTTAAAACCTCCTTAGACTCCTGCCAAAAATTCGGCAGAGTCTCCCCTGTAATTTGTCCAAACCCAAAAAATTTCACCTGTTAAACAAGCAGTAATATTCACACCAACTGCCAGAATAAGTAAATTAAACATTCACCAGTTCTGGTTCTCCACTCTAACCAGATATCAGAGCAGTTACTAAATATTTACAAGAATTTAAGTACTTTACAACAAAATCCTACTTTTCGTGGGTGACGCGGGAGTTAGGAGAAGGCCCGGTGGTGGATTCCTGTGCACGTCTACTGCCTGGGGGCGCAAAACAGTTGAAAGTGTGAGTGGACAAAAAGAAGGTTCCAGAAACTAATATGTGAACATAATAACCCCCATTATAGAAAAATAACTATGTAAATCTGAAATTCGACTGCATTCAACTATAAAGCATTCATATAAACATATATATATATATATATATCTATGCAGATGTAAAATATGCTCAAATGTCGAGAAAACTTGTATAAAATTTTTGAAATCAGTATTTGCATAAAAGCACTGAAATTCCTTCAAAACTACCACCTAGGTGTACCCCTGTAAAATCGTCAACTCCCCTGGCAGGTCTCGGCGACACACAGTCTATCCGAGCCTCAAACTGGTAGGATTCAGGGGACCGCAGTCAGCCTAATTCGCTGGCAGGTCTCGGTGACACACAGTCGACTCGAGCCGCACTGGCAGGATTCAGGGGACTGTAGTCAGCCTGATCCGCAAATCCTGGCAGACCTCGGCGACACCAAGTCAAACCGAGCTGCAAATCCTGGCAGACCTCGGCGACACCGAGTCAAACCGAGTTGCAAATCCTGGCAGACCTCGGCGACACCGAGTCAAACCGAGCTGTAAATCCTGGCACTCACGGTCCGAGCGTCCCCGAAACTCGTGAGGCAAATGTCAAGTGCACTGACAAAACTGAAAAATAAACTGGATGTCCGTAGACATCGGTCTAACTGAGGGTAATCACCATAACTGGATACATGGTGGTTTTAAAATAAACTATTCAAGAAAAGTCTGGTAATTAACTGTAATTTGATAAAACTGAACTAAGCTGTTATTTCCTCTGATATAAGTCTCACATTCTGCTTTTTATATTACTTTAGCATAATCGGCTAAGCAACGTATAAATGAGATATTTAATTTCACAATCAAGCTAGGAAAATCACAATGAATAAAACTTATTCAAGATCAAATAATGAAATTTATTTATAAAAATCATTTATGAAAGAAAAGTCCACTCACTTCTGGTCCGAGCTAGCTGGACCTCTTGAAGGTCCCTCCTATAGTTCAGTCTGGCCCCTGGTGCCTGATAAATCATGAATATTAAATTAATAAAACTGCTCAATAAAAGTATTAAATTAAAAACCCTGACCCCCGGCTTCTAGAATTGCATGCACTCACTTTAAAGTAAATCCTATGCCCACTTAGCATTTCAGACATTTACAACGGTCTTAGAAGACTTGAGACCTCAAGAAGCGATAAACCGCCAAACCGGTCGATCCGGAACCCCGTGGGGTCCATGACCTCCAATGGCCGATCTGGGATTCCCTAACGGTTCCTCACAGAGACAAACCCATAACCTACTGGTTTGACCCGAATTGGACGGTCGGATCAACCACAATTGTGTAATCGCTTAAATTCCAAACCCTAGCCCTAGGGTTCGCGATTTCGGAGTATCCGGGACTCCGATTCGTGATCCGTTGAATCCTACACGATCCTGAAATCATGTAGAACGAAATATCTGAAATTGAGTGCGATCCAACGGCTCGACGGTACTACACCCGGGAATCGCACAATATGAAAAATCCGTTCGGGACTCAAACGGAATCCAAATCGAGATCCGCAAAATCCTACGAGCTCGTGACGACACGAGGATCGCAAAAATACACAGAGTCACTACACTACCCTCACCCACGCGCCGCCACACACGCCGGCAGCTTGGGTGTCCAAAGCGATAACGACTCGCCGGAAAAACTCAAAACCAAGGCTCCAAACTCCTATCCTAGGTAAAACACCACATTTGGAGCCACTTTTGTTCTTGGACATACCCCAAAAAGTGGCCGAAAACGGCCGATCACGGAGGCCGACACTCGGCCGAATTTCAAGTCGAAAATTGAGTGATCTACGGCTAAAATCGATGAAAACCTATCCAACCATCAGCTAGAGCACAAAAAATAGGTGAGAATTCATACCTTACTCGAAAGATTTGGTTGAGAATTGAAGGAGAACGAAGGGTTGGAAATTTAGCCCAAAACCAGTCGGTTTTCTGGGCTTTCCGGCGAGCTCCGAGCGGCGCAAGGGTAGAGACCGGTTGTGGCGTGATGGCGAGGGCGAGGCGGTCCCGACGGTACCAACGCCGTAGGTCGGGGTGGCCCGTGGCGGTGGCTGGCTGATCGGAAAGGGAAAGGGGGGCGCGGGCGTCGCGGGAGGGAGGAGATCGAGAGGAGAGAGAAAACTGAGGGGGGGAGAGAGAGAAGAGATAAAATCTGACTTTTTTGTTTGAATTACCGTTTTGCCCTTCCCCATATTTTGACCGTATTTTCTTCGTTACAACTCCGATTCGAGTCCACTCCGTGTCTACGGACTCGATTCGTCGTGCTCTATGCAACGGCGTAAGTGGAATTGTCAAATTCCTTCTCGGTCAAAAAGTCAACTTTTTCCCAATTAAATATGGTGAGGGCAAAATCGTCTTTCTTCTAGAATAAATTAATAATTAATTTAGGATATTTTGTTTTGGGTTATTACAGGGTATCCCAACAAGATCATCATGATACATGCATCCCTAAATTGAACTTCTTATCTTTGGTTTTGTCCGTTCTAATTTAAGATCCGGTAAACATCATTTAATCAATTAAAGAACCACATAGCAATGGCTAATAATAAATCAAAGGGAAAACAAGGGGCTTTCTGATACCTTTGAATCAAAGCTTCTCAGTAATGATATCCGAATAATTTAGTATGCCACTTGACCTTGATAAATGTTGTTACCAGATTCTTATGGGTTTGCTGCTGTGTGATAGAGTTGATTAGGGTGTATTCGGGGTATTTTTGGTAATTAAATAGGGTGTACTTAGTTAATTTTACATTTTAATTTAAATATTAGGATATACTTAGATCATAGAGTGTACTCAATTAATTTTAGAGTTCGTTTAGCAGCACTCTATATTTAATGGACGGTTACAATGATGGTGCTCAAGTATAAGGCCGAGAAGGTCAACAGTAAGTGAAAAGAAAAAAAAAAAAATCCGAAAGTGGAGACATGTAAAATTGATCGAGCTCTTTTTTATTGGTGATTATTAATTAAGTAAAATACAGAAACAACAGTACATCAACTAATATAACATGAAAGCATGCCATTATATAACAAATCCTACACCAGCAGGTACTAGCTTGTTTTGTTTATGCATCTGCTGCAGAAGCAACAAATGTTGCTCTTCGGCCTTTGAAGTAGGTCAACATTGCACTGCGATCTGGAAGGCTCTCTTTGATTGTGGGAAACTCCTTGAAGCTTTGCATCCATGCCTTCAACTGAGGAAAGCTGTCATCTTCCAGCACCTTAACCCCAGCTGCTTCCTCCAGGACTTCCAGCCACCAAGCTATCCACCCGAATGCCAAATCAGCCAATCCAATCTCGTCGCCGCCGAAGAACTTCTTGTTTCCCAGGCCATGCTCTTCCAAGATTCCAAGACTTTCCTGCGCTTCTTTGATTGCTTTCACTTGTTCTTCTCCAGTCACCAAAAAGAAGCCCAAAAAAGCTCGGTTCTGCGTTACACAAAACAAATGAGTTAGTTCGCGTTCATGTATAAACATGCTATGTTGTTAGATAGTAGATATCACAAACATATATATATATATATATATTTAAATATTCATATAAAAATTCATTCATGGATGCAATTATTTTGACAACATAACGTGTCAAACTGTTGAGAGTGATTGATTACCTTGTCCTCTCCAAACTTTGCCCAGAACCGAGCTTCGGCTCGTTGGTGGTGGTCTTTTGGAAGCAGGGCGTTGTGTGGCCATGCCTCTTCAATGTACTCAAGAATGACAATGGACTCTGCAATTGGTTTCCCATCATGAACAAGCACAGGAACTTTCTTATGCACTGGATTATACTTCAGAAGCTGATCACTCTTGTTGAATAACACATCCTCTTCTACACACTCATATTCCACACCCTTGAGTTTTAGTGCCCATATAACCCTGTAAACATATGGACTAGGCCAAGCTCCTAGTAATTTCACTTCTGCCATTTTTGTTACGTTGTGCTCTGCGTTTCTAGATGTATTTATACCCAACCAGCCAACTTGGTTACCTGCTTGAGCTACAAGTACATGGTTTGAAGGATTGGTGGCGAAATTGGTTTTTTCATGACACTTTATAAAGTATGATATCCTTAGGTGTTTGGGTCAAGATTGAAGACTGAAAAAGATATGACCTCCTTTGCATGGATGGGGGGGGGTGCATGGGCGGACCTACGTGGGGCCCGGGCCGGGCACTACTCGCTTTTTTTTGTGAATCCGGGCACTACTCGCTTTTTTTTGTGAATTCTCTCTCTCTATTATTTGTTGCATTGCATTTACTTTTTGTTGTTTTTTTTTGTTTTTAATATTATATAAGATTTTATTTATGTATAATATGTATAAAGATGTATTTAGGGGTAATGTTCATTATGTTTGTTGATTATGTATATTTTTATTTATTTATAATGAAATTCAATTGTACCATCAAGTTTTTAATATAAATTTCACCCGACTAACTTTCAAATTCTAAATTCACCATTGTGGGGTATCTCTCAACTTTTGTCAATTAAAGTATATGTATAATGTCACAAGAACAAATCCAGACCAAACTATGCATAAAATATAAAGTTTTTATTGGGATTCTATAACTTCTATTAGTGATAAGCTGATACATAATATCATTGTTTAGAGGCTCGTGATCTGTGATTGAAAATAAACTATCTAAACCCAATGGGTCAAAACCTATTTTAGGCCGTGGCTATGAGCCAGCCGGCCCATTGCCGAATCCTAAAAGTTTAGAAGCTTATTACATTTATTTATTTTTGAACTTTTTTTCTTATTGGGTTCATGTGGATATCAAGAAGTTGCTGGCTTGGCATATACCTCCCTTAGTTGTTTCAAATAAGCTAACAGGCGGCTCTTATCAGGATGATTTCCTTTAATCACAGGAACTTCCTTGAAATTTTTAATCCATGCCTGCAAGCGAGGGAAGCTATTGACTTCCAGTACTTGTACACCAGCTGCTTCTTCGATGGCCTCAAGCCAGAATGCTATCCATCCAAAGGCTAAGTCCGTCATCCCGACCTTGTTGCCATCGAAAAACTTTTTCTCCCCAAGGCCATGCTGTTCTAAGATTGTCAGAAGTTCTTGGGCCTCTTTTGCTGCTTTTGCTTGCTCATCTCCAGTTTTTTTAAGGAATCCCAAAAAGTTTTGCCTCTAACTTACACAAAAGAACCAGTCAGTGAAAAGGTAACATTTCATATGAATCGAGGAGAACAAGCCAAAAGATTAGGGAGATTTGATTACCTTGTCATCTCCGAACTTGGTCCAAAACCGAGCCATGGCCCTTGCATAAGGGTCATTTGGTAGCAGAGGGTTCTCAGGCCACGTCTCTTCGATGTACTCAAGAATAACAGTGGACTCTGCAATTATTTTTCCACCATGAAAAAACACTGGAACCATTTTATGCACTGGGTTACTCTGAAGAAGCAAATCACTCTTATTGAATATGTCTTCTTCTACATATTCATATTCGACACCCTTGAGTTTCAGCGCCCACATAACCCTGTAAGGATATGGACTTGCCCAGAACCCTAGTACCTTGACTTCCTCCATATTGGTTTATTTTGTGTTCATCTTCTTACTCTGGTGGCTATATATATATATACCTGATTGAGTCAATTCAAACCTGCATGGGCTCCAAGATATCAGTAGAGGTTAGGTGGAGATTACTAATTATAATTTGCCGTATTCTTTGACCAAGTAATAATAATTCATATAAATTAACTACTTAGTCTTCAAATCCTGTAATTTTCAGAACTTCTTTAGGGTGGGTGACTTTTCATTATTATTCATATAATATATGATGCGACTTATAAGTTTGATAACTTTCCTCCGATTTGTTCTAAGGATTAAGATTTTCTATATTATCTGATGTATCTCTCTAGTAAGTATTGATATATTTAAATGGACGATTACAATTGTGGGGTATCTCTCAACTTTTGTTAATTAAAGTATATGTTATGGGAACCAAATTAAACCTAAACTCTAGGTCAAATGATTAGGCCAATCAATTTGGGAATTATTTGACCTAATTAGGAATTACCTAACCTAATTGGGAGTTACATAACCTAATTGGGAATTACCTAGTCAAATTAGGGGTTACTTGAACCTCACCAACTATACCAACCACACCAACCTCACCAACCTCACCAACTACACCAACCACACCAACCTCACCAACCCCACCAACCTCTCCAAGGCCACTATAAATACTTGGTCACGCACAAGGATGAAGAACGTCAGAACTACTGCTAAAACCTCTATAGAGATCTTCCCTCACAGAGCCTAGCTACCTCCTCTCTCTCTCTCTCTTTTACATAAGGCTCCGACCGCCCGGTTATATTATAAACATATCTCTGTACCCTATTAGCTATTGTTTCCTATACAATTCAATTGAACTAATTTAGGCATCGGAGGGCCTTTGGCCAACCACCCCCAGTGTGGTCCTCATATTTGTTCTATTTTGCAAGGAGAAAAAGGCAGCAAAGAAGAAAAGGGAATCTTTCGAACCGAATATTCTCGTGGGGAAATTTGCTCCCACATATGTACGTAAGTGATAATATCACAACATTTAAGTCATGTTTTGATGCATTTTATAAAATTGTTCTGTAAATTACATATTGATTATTTCTTTTATGTTACAATTGTGAATTTGAGTTCATAAAATATTTTTTTAACTTATTGAAAAAGAAAAAAAAAACACACACACACATAAATATACATATAAAGTAAAAGGTCATATTCAGAATGTTCGTCTAGGACTCCAAAACGTAGTACCATTAAGCAGAGCACCATTGGTGTTCTTGGGCCACACTCAAAATTTCTTGAAAACATGTACCAATTGGTCAAAAATCTCAAAATTGCTTGAAAAGTCATGTCAATTGGTCAAAAGGTGGCCAAGAAGCAAAATGTGACATCCCGTTTAATATTCCAAAAGGAAATTTCAAGAAATGGAAGAAGTGAAGCTGTTTGGAACTTGGCCTAGTCCATATGGTTACGGAGTGATATGGGCTCAGCTCAAGGGTGTGAAATATGAATACATAAAAGAGGACTTGGCTAACAAGAGTGATTTGCTTTTACAATATAACCCAGTTCACAAAAAGATCCCAGTGCCCGTTCACAATGAGAAACCCATTGATGAGACTTGGCCCCAAAATCCCCTGCTTTCAGATGGCCCTCATGAGAGAGCCTTAGCGCGGTTTTTGACGAAATTCATAGACGAAAAGGTGATTTTATATATTTTTACATCATACAAATTCACAATTTGACAACAAACAAAGCTAGCCGCACAACCAGTCCATGATTTGAAAGAAAGGACGCTCCATTCTACAGCACAAGGAAATAAAACACAACTTAAAGAAAGCAAATCACAAGATCTTCAATAGGACGGTTGTCCAGCAGAGATGACAGCAGAACCCCAGACAAAGAAGATGAGTAAGGAGCAAAACACCGTGCAGCACAATGTAGAAGCTTATTACATTTATTTATCTTTGAACTTTTTTTCTTATTGGGTTCATGTGGATATCAAGAAGTTGCTGTCTTGACATGCACCTCCCTTCGTTCTTTCATATAGGTTAACAGGCGGCTCTTATCGGGATGATTTTCTTTAATCACGGGAACTTCCTTGAAATTTTTAATCCACGCCTGCAAGCGAGGGAAGCGATTGACTTCCAGCACTTGTACACCAGCTGCTTCTTCCATGACCTCAAGCCAGAATGTTATCAATCCGAAGGCTAAGTCTGTCATTCCAATCTCGTCACCGTTGAAAAACTTGTTCTCCCCAAGGCTATGCTGTTCCAAGATTGTCATAATTTCTTGGGCGTCTTTTACTGCTTTTGCTTGCTCATCTCCAATTTTCCTAAAGAACGCAAGAAGGTTTGGCTTCTAACTTACACAAAAGAACCAGTCAGTGAAAAAGTAACATTTCAAATGAATCTAAGAGAACAAGCCAAAAGATTAGGGAAATTTGATTACCTTGTCATCTAAGAACTTCATCCAAAACCGAGCCATGGCCCTTGCATAAGGGTCGTTTGGTAGCAGAGGGTTCTGAGGCCACGTCTCTTCAATGTACTCAAGAATAACAGTGGACTCTGCAATTATTTTTCCACCATGAAAAAACACTGGAACCTTCTTATGCACTGGATTACTCTGAAGAAGCAAATCACTCTTATTGTATATGTCTTCTTCTATATATTCATATTTGACACCCTTGAGTTTCAGAGCCCATATAACCCTGTGAGGATATGGACTTGTCCAGAACCCTAGTACCTTTACTTCCTCCATATTCGTCTAGTTTGTGTTCATCTTCTTACTCTGGTGGGTATATATAGGTATATACCTGATTGAGTGCAGTTCAAAGTTTCAAACCTGCTTGGGCTCTCAGTCGAGGTTAGGTAGAGACTACTAATTATAATAATTTAGTAAATGTAGGTTTTGCCCATAAAAAAACTTTCACTTTTGGAAAAAGCCAAAACTTTTCCAAAAAAGACAGAAAAACCTCTCAATTTTCAAACCAAAGACATACAAATGTAAAGGATTCCTTAGGAAATCAAAAAAATAAATAAGGGCAATTTTGTCCATTTTGGCTTCTTTTAAAAATTTTCTCTCTCCTTTGGTTTTTTCCAAAGTCTCCCTTATAATTTGCCGTCTTGTTTGACCAAGTAATAATATTTCATATAAATTTACTACTTAGTTTTCAAGTCCTGTAATTTGGATGTGTGTTGATGTTGAATTGGCTAGAATGATGTAGGTGTTCCAAGAATTGTTTTTACCATCTCATTCATTTTCGCCACTTAAAATTAATTTTTAGGTTGTTTCCTGCTGAATTTTTTTTTTATATATATAAAAATTTCTGTTCAAAGACTAATTGTACGGCAATTGGATTGATTATAAGTTTGATTTTGGTGTTCTTTTCTTAGTTAATGTTTAACAAGGTGATAAGAAAGTTGTAAATATATATATATATATATATATTTTTAGATAAGGGTAAATTGGAAAATAAAAGATAGCTTTTCTGATGCATTAATGACATTGTTTTAGTGTAAGTAAAGTGACACATGTCATAAGAAAAAGAGATAAAGTCAACAAGATAAAGTTAGAAAGAAAATTGTTAGCATTCCCTAATATACCCTACCAATCTAAACACTTGAGCTACAAGTACATGGTTTTTACTTTTAAGGATTGGTTTAGAGTTTAGGTGTTTGGGTCAAGATTGAAGATTGAAAAAGATATGACATCCCTTACATGGGTAGGGTACCTCTCAACTTTTGTTAAGACTCGGAAGTGTGCCCCTCTAAGTGTATGCAAGTTAGTGATAATGTCACAAGAAGAAATCCAGAACAAACCATGCATAAAATAATAAGTTTTTATTGAGATTTTTCTCACCCATCTAAAATTATTCAGCATTTGCCTCGTGATTCATGGATCGAAAAGAAACGATCTAAACCCAATTGGTCAAAGCCCATTTTGGTCGGCTATGTATGAGCGGACCCGCCCATTGCCGAATCCTAAAATCTCTATGTATCTATGTTCTTGCTGATGCAGTAAACTTCTCTCCTAGGGATTTGAAATAGGCCAGCAATGCATCATGTTCAGGAAGGTTTTCTTTGATCACAGGGACATCTCTGAAGTTTTTGATCCAAGTCTGCAAGTGAGGAAACAGATTAGGCTCTAGCAACTTGACACCAGCTGCTTCTTCCATCTCTCCTAGCCAACCGGCTAGCCATCCAAATGTCAGGTCTGCCAACCCAATTGTGTCTCCTCCAAAAAACTTCTTCTCCCCAAGCCCATGTTCTTCTATTGTTTTCAACACTTCTTGCGCTTCTCTTTTTGCCTTATCATGTTCTTCACCAACCGATTGAAAATATGCCCTAAAAATTGCAGTCTGCAAGGCCCAATGCAACAGATATGAATAAATCAAACCAGGCCCAATTCAATATTTTGTTTGGTGTTTTGTTTTTCTTATTAGAATATTTATGTTGCTAAACATGATATTAAAAGACTAAATTTACTCTTCGCTAGGTTTATTTTATAGTGGCTTTGTGACTACTTATCAAAAGGCAAAAAAAATCCAAATATATGTGCATGAAACATTATTAAAATTTAAATGTTTCATCTTAGGCCTTCTAATTTTGCAAAATCAGTAACAAATTTGTTTGTCAAATAATGTGATATGTTTTATTTAGACAAAAATAAAGTCATGTAAGCAAATTTAAATGTCTCACATACCTTGTCTTCTCCAAACTTAATCCAAAACCGAGTCATGGCCCTCTCATAAGGATCATCTGAAAGCAATGGATTATGTGGCCAAACTTCCTCAATGTATTCAAGAATAACAATAGACTCTGAAATTGGTTTTCCGCCATGAACGAGTACCGGGATCTTCTTATGAACTGGGTTATACTGTAAAAGACGGTCACTCTTGTTCATGAGATTTTCTTCCACATATTCATACTTAACACCCTTTAGCTTTAGAGCCCATGTGACTCTGTAGCAAAAGGGACTAGGCCATGTTCCTAGTAGCTTCACCTCTTCCATTTTCTGTGAAGATGCGGTTTTTCTTTCTAACTTGCTCCAACCAGCGGGTTAGCTTTGTTTGTCTTTATAAGCTTTTGGTTCAAAGGTTAGGTCAAAAGTTAATTTGTGTATAATATAAATAAATAAATAAAGAATGGCCATTTCGTATACTTTTCTGTTTGTTTGCCAAGAAATTGACAAGTTGAAATGCGTGTATATAATCCAAAATTGGAGTTACACTAGGCATAGCACCATTGGTGTTCTTGGGGCACACTCAAAACTACTTGAAAAGTCATGTCAATTGGTCAAAAGTTAAAATGAAACATCCCGTTTAATATTCCAAAAGGAAATTTCAAAGCTTTTTTTCCCAGAATATAATATATACCCCGCCCGTATGGTATGGTTGACTGAATTGGATTGGATATATTAGGATAAGATTGGATTTTAAGTAGTTATTTGGTGCAATAAACATCAAGTTGAGATTGTAAGACTGGAACAAAATAAAATAATGAATACAATTCTCAATGAGACTTGGCCCCAAAATCCCCTGCTTCCGGATGACCCTCATGAGAGAGCCTTACCGCGGTTTTGGACCAAGTTCATAGACGAAAAGGTAATTTTATATATTTTTACATCATCCAAATTCATAGTCGACAACAAACAAAGTTAGCCCCACAACCCAGCATATATTCACTTAGAGCATCCACAATGATGCTCTCTATTTCTTAGCTAAAATTTGGTTAAAAATATGATAATACTATTTTAGGAGCTCTCTAAAAAATTTCAACTCCAACCATACTCCCTAATTTGGAGAGTCATAAATGCTATAACTCTTTTTTGATTGGTCCATTTCTATTAAAAAATAAAATAAAAAATATTTAACATTAAATAAAGGTTTGAAATACTCATTAAATAAAGCAACATTAAATTATAAGGGACTACTAGGAGTCCTTTCTCTCTCCTCAGATTTAGGAGCTCCTAAAGGACTCCCTATTTTAGGAGGTGAATAGGGAGCGGGGTTGGAGTTGTATTTTTACAATTCTTCCCTAAAATTTGTCTAAAGAGGTGGTTTAGGGACTTCATTGTGAATGCTCTTATAGAACCTGATCTCCTTTCGGTCTACGATTTGAAAGAAAGGACGCTCCATTTCTACCTCTACAAATTTCACTGATTAGAGAAAAAATATTGTGAAGGCTAATTCATGCAGAGTTTCAAAGGTACTCTAGATGTTGTTGGAACTATTCGCTTATTGGAATGTAGAAGCTATTACATTTATTTATCTTTGAACTATCTTTGAACTTTTATTCTTATTGGGTTCATGTGGATATCAAGAAGTTGCTGGCTTGACATGCACCTCCCTTCGTTCTTTCATATAGGCTAACAGGCGGCTCTTATCGGGATGATTTTCTTTAATCACATGAACTTCCTTGAAATTTTTAATCCATGCCTGCAAGCGAGGGAAGCTATTGACTTCCAGCACTTGTACACCAGCTGCTTCTGCCATGACCTCAAGCCAGAATGCTATCCATCCGAAGGCTAAGTCTGTCATTCCAATCTCGTCACCGTTGAAAAACTTTTTCTCCCCAAGGCCATGCTGTTCCAAGATTGTCACAAGTTCTTGGGCGTGTTTTACTGCTTTTGCTTGCTCATCTCCAGTTTTCCAAAAGAACTCAAAAAAGTTTGGCCTCTAACTTACACAAAAGAACCAGTCAGTGAAAAGGTAACATTTCATATGAATCTAGGAGAACAAGCCAAAAGATTAGGGAAATTTGATTACCTTGTCATCTCCGAACTTGGTCCAAAACCGAGCCATGGCCCTTGCATAAGGGTCATTTGGTAGCAGAGGGTTCTGAGGCCACGTCTCTTCAATGTACTCAAGAATAACAGTGGACTCTGCAATTATTTTTCCACCATGAAAAAACACTGGAACCATCTTATGCACTGGGTTACTCTGAAGAAGCAAATCACTCTTATTGTATATGTCGTCTTCTACATATTCATATTTGACACCCTTGAGTTTCAGAGCCCATATAACCCTGTAAGGATATGGACTTGACCAGTACCCTAGTACCTTTACTTCTTCCATATTCGTCTAGTTTGTGTTCATCTTCTTACTCTGGTGGGTATATATATAGGTATATACCTGATTGAGTGCAGTTCAAAGTTCCAAACCTGCTTGGGCTCTCAGTAGAGGTTAGGTGGAGATTACTAATGATAATTTGCCGTCTTGTTTGACCAAGTAATAATAAGAGAACTCATATAAATTTACTACTTAGTTTTCAAACCCTGTAGTTTGGATGCATGTTGATGTTGAATTGGCTCGAATGATGTAGGTGTTCCAATAATTGTTTTTATCATCTCATTCATTTCTACCACTTGAAACTAATTTATAGGTTGTTTCCTGCTGACTTTTTATTTTATATAAAAAAAATTCTGTTAAAAGACTAATCTACGGCAATTGGATTGATTATAAGTTTGATTTTTATGTTCTTTTCTTATTTAATGTTTAACAAAGTGATAACAAAGTTGTAAAAATAAAATAAAAAATAAAAAAATAAAAAAATTTGGATAAGGGTAAATTGGTTCTGATGCATTAATGACATTTGGTATACTTTTCTGTTTGTTTGCCACGAAATTGGAGTTACACTAGGCAGAGCACCATTGATGTTCTTGGGCCACACTCAAAACTACTTGAAAAGTCATGTCAATTGGTCAAAAGGTATCCAAGAAGAAAAATGCGACATCCCGTTTAATATTCAAAAGGAAATTTCAAAGCTTTTTTTTTTTTTTTCTTTCTTCCCAGAATCATAATATATATGGGGGCTAGGGCTTGAGGAAGAACACAAACAATTCAACAAGAAATGGAAGAAGTGAAGCTGTTTGGAGCTTGGCCTAGTCCATATGGTTACAGAGTGATATGGGCTCTGGAGCTCAAGGGTGTGAAATATGAATATATAGAAGAGGACTTGGCTAACAAGAGTGATTTGCTTTTACAATATAACCCAGTTCACAAAAAGATCCCAGTGCTTGTTCATAATGGGAAACCTATTGCTGAGTCCTCTGTGATCCTTGAGTACATTGATGAGACTTGGCCCCAAAATCCCCTGCTTTCAGATGACCCTCATGAGAGAGCCTTAGCGCGTTTTTGGACTAAGTTCATAGACGAAAAGGTGATTTTATATATTTTTACATCTTTCAAATTCATAGTCTGACAACATAATATGTATTACTTTCGTAGATTATTAGCCTTTTCGTTCATTAATAATCAAATGGAAATTTTCAATTTGTGTGATCAAGCAGGGCCTTCCATTTGCTACATTCTTTATGGCTGATGGAGAAGAACATGAGAAGGCTGCAAAAGAAGTCAAAGACCTACTCAAGATCTTAGAAGAGCAAGCTCTAGGAGAAAAGAAGTTCTTTGGTGGAGATGAAATTGGATTGGCTGACTTAGCCTTGGGATTTATAGCCTCCTCTTTTGGAGTCATTGAGCAACTGGTTGGTGTCAAAGTGCTGCACGCCAATGACTTCCCTAGATTATGTAATTGGATTAACAACTTTAAGGAAAACCCAGCAATCAAACAGAACCTCCTTAATCATGATCAAATGTTTGTGTACTACAAGCAGAAGAAGGAGATGCTTATTGCTTCAAGGACAACATAAAATTGCTTATTAGTAGATTTCTTGTTACAGTAATTGTTCTTGCACTATATAATTCATAATGCAGTGCTCATGTTTTCCTCAGTTTTGTGTGGTCTGATTGAGTTATGGATTTATAAAATACTCCATGTTCTAGCTATGGAGAAGCTCTTTACTTCTAGCTAGAAACATGTGGTGATAAGCTCATGCTGGAAAACGGTGACGTTTACGGCCAATAGAGAAGTGCTTTTTTTTTTTTCTCAACAAACAAACAAAAGGGAAAGAAATAAGAAGGGCTGGGATTGGGAGGAGGTGGCAGTATTGTGATCATCAAATATGGCCTCCCAAGAAAACAGTAGAAAACTGTCACAAGCAGCAAAAAAAGGCTGAGTTCAAGCAGTGGCCATGGCTTCTGTCGCAAACGGTCCCTTCCACATTCTCAAACCTCCAAACCATCCTGGTTACAAACTCAGTAGTGGTATCAGAACGACCCTCTGGTCATTCTCATGTACCAATGCACCATTTCTCACTCCGCAGACCTCAAAGCACAAGTCTTCAACCATCATTTGCTTTGCAACTGATAAGCAAACTTCTTCTACTGAAATCAGGTCTTCACCTTTGTCGTTTTCGCTTCCATGTATTTCAACATTCAGTTTATCTCTTTTCCAGTATTTTGAGAATGATTAATTGTTCCATATGATAGAATTAAGCTCCACTATATCTTAATGTTTTCTTGGATAATTGGATTTGGATATGGCAAAATGACCAAAAAAAAAAAAAAAAAGGCTTTGATTGGTGGTTGTGCCATAGTGTTGCAATTTAAATGTAACAACTTTTTTCTCTAGTGATTATTGGTATCAATTTTTACTTCTCATTTCTGGGCTAATTCTACCTATTTCTGTCATTCATGGAACTGGTTCTAAAATGAAGTAGATAGACTAGGGAATGGGGTTGTTTCGAATTTTCAGCATCTTTGCTGACTTGGGTTTTTTGCCTTCCAATGCCTTATGCTGTATGAGCTTATGTTTTACACATCAGGCTTCCTTGTAATCATAGTTTTGTTTGCTTCACAGTTCCACAGCCAGGATTAGGAGTGAAGTTCTCACTCCCTTTCGCTCCGTTCGGATGTTTTTCTATCTTGCTTTCATTGCAAGTGGTGGTTTAGGAGGACTCATAGCAACCACACAGTTAATTGCAGCACTAACAAACCCATCAAGAGCACTTGACGCCCCTGAAATTGCAAAGGGTCTTGGGATAGACCTTGGAGCAGTGTCTCTCTTTGCATTCTTGTATTTGAGAGAGAACAAGGCCAAGAATGCACAGATTGCTAGGCTCTCAAGAGAGGAAAACCTTTCGAATCTTAAGCTCCGGGTTGATGAAAAGAAGGTCATTCCTCTTAGCTCTTTGAGAGGGATTGCTCGGCTTGTAATATGTGCAGGCCCTGCATCAGTCATCACAGAAGCTTTTAATCAAAGTGAACCCTACACTGAAAGGCTTGTGGAACGAGGGGTGCTCGTGGTGCCCTTTCCTACAGATGGAAACTTACCTAGTTTTGAGTTTGAAGAAAGTGAAGAGACTAAGGAGATTACTGCAAAGAGGAAAAGACTATGGCAGCTGACACCAATTTATATTCCTGAATGGACCAAGTAAGTAAACCATGTTCAAAACAATATAAACTTGTTCAACTTTAAGTTGTTCTTACTCCTTCTTCACGCACTTTTATTTTTCCTTGTAAATGGTAGGTGGTTAGATGAGCAAAAGAAGCTGGCAGGCGTCTCCTCTGACTCTCCTGTGTAAGTGTTTTCTCCAGGCTTACTTCTGTCTTTAATTCCACTAATCAAAGTTCAAAGATCATTGGATTTTGAGTCTACAAGTGCCTTATGCTCGCTCTTGCCATTGACAAGACTTTCCCTTTTTTCCTTTTTGAGTTTGAAGCATATAGTTTATTAGGTGATTTGGGCTTGAATTCGTGAATTCCTTTACTCAACAATCAGTCTATGTTCTTGGGAATATTAGCATAAGATCGCTTCTTGAGAAATTGTGCATCTTTTTGTTTGTCTGCAGGTATATATCTCTTCGCCTGGATGGTCGTGTTCGTGGCAGTGGCATTGGTTACCCGCCTTGGAATGCTTTTGTTGCACAGCTACCACCTGTAAAGGGAATGTGGTCTGGTCTTCTTGATGGGTTTGATGGAAGAGTTTAAGAAAATATTTTGTGTCATAGGTTAGTTTCTAGTTCTGGATTACTTGAAATCTTGTAATGTGATAGGTTATTTCTAATATATATACTTCCATTTTCTTTGTTATGTGGTCAGCCCTTCCTTAGAAATAAAATTCTGTTTTCTTTTGCCCTTTGAATATTGCAGTAGGATCAAAGGCATGATATGGATATGCAGCTATTTCAGAAATGGAAAATCCTGTTTGGAATTGTTTTCGGCTTCTATGTGGCTAACAGGTCCTGCTATATATGCATGCAATGTCAAGGAAGCAACCAAAATGGGGGATTTGAGGACAGTTGACAGAGAAAAGAGTTGTTTTGTCCAAAAACAACTTAAACTAATCTATACATCAAGCCTTGTGATTGTTGACTTGCCATTTTCTGAGTCGGCTTTCTTTTTTTTCTTTTTGTTTTGGAGTTAACAGTCACCTTGATTTGAATGAGTTGGTTTGAGCTACTTTCCACCTGCTTGTTTTGAAGAAAAAGCTAGAAAGAACAATATATATGTTATATACTCCATGAATAATATCAATTTGGACTTTTGGCAAAAAGTGATTGAACTTTGAAACTTAAGAAAGAAAAGGTGGAAGAAATCAGAGAGTATGGATACACAATAAAGGCACAAACAAGGAAGAAACTGATAGAAGGAGAATTAAGATTACAATTTACAAAGCTACTAAAAACTCATTTAACTTCTTCAATCTCGTCCAAAGCATAGTTATTTGTGGACACATTGGCATAGTTAACTTTGTTGAATCGAACGACGACTGGGTAACGGGTGTTGGGGTCCTGTAAAATGAAGATCAACAGAGCAAATTAACAACTTAAGCAGACCCTTTTCTCATTTCATGTTAGTCTTAATTGAGAGAGAAGTGAGAAGTCAGACCTGATCCACAGCTACAACAGATCCAATGCCTTTGAACCAGTAGGACTCCCTCCTAAGAATCTTCACCTGCAAAGTCAGCGAAAGATTCAAACTAGTCAGTGACTCAATATCTCCATAGTCTATTGCACTAAAGAACATATATATTTCTGGCCACTAGAACATATCAACTGATCCTTCTGCTAGTTTTTCTTCTGGGTTTAATTTGGTTTGCCAATTCAGCAATTCCCAAACAAACCAAACCATTTAGAAACTTTATATTTTCATTTGTGGTCCTCTGAATTTTCTGTTTATGCAACTAAAACTAAACAAGACCATTTCATTGTACAAAAGAACATGTATTTCTGGCCACCATAACATATTATCATATCTCAGCGGACACACAAATTAACTGATGCTTGTCCTGGTTTCTAGTGATTCTCATTCTCTCTTTTTTCTGAGTTTAATTTGGTTCTCAATTCAGCAATTCCAACTACAAAACTATTGACAATTCACTCAAATAATACTTCGAAAAAGAATTCTATTTTTTAACATGAACTAACCTTGGTGCCTCTCTTGGGTCCAATTGGAGGTGGCTTAGGTTTAGGAGCAGCTGCCCCTTCTGGTGCTTCCTTGGTGGCTGCTGGTGGGGCAGCAGCTGCTTCATCAGCTGCCCTGATCACAAACCTGGCATTGTTTCTGGTGTTGGTGTTGGGCTTTGAAGAGAAAAACAACATGCTACTTCTGCTGGAAGCAGAGCCTGTGTTGTTGGCTGCTGCAACATTTGGTGCCACAACAAAGCCTGAGGCAGCTGATGCCATGCCACAGCTAGCCATAGCCATATGTGTAAAGTTATGTGCTGCTTGCTGCTGCTATGTCTTCTCTCTTGCTGGCTGTGAAAGACTAAAAAGTTAATGGCTATAATTAAGACCACCAAAACATTGAGAGGCTTTGAATGAGTGAGTGCTGAATTTCTATGCTCTCTGTTGGAAAACAATTATCTGATCCTGCAGACGTGAGATAAATCGTTGCCTCCACTAGGGTGCTGACACCTATGCACCATATCCTTTTTGTTTGGATAATATGTGATTACATGTCATCCTTGCCTGCGTACTTGCTGAGTGGGCCAAACCAACCTTTTCTCTTCTTTTCATTTTTGCCCTTTTCTTCTCTTGAAAATTCTTTTAAATAATGAAATTGAACTTTTCTAAGAAAAGTAAAGAATTTATTATTGCATTCCACTTCATAATTGCTTAATTATTGGGGAAATAGTTGTACAAATTAACATTTTTATTTAAAGTATATTGTTTGCATAAAAAATTAAATTATTCATATTTCCTTATAATTAAATACGATTCTAAACTTTGTCAAAAAACTAAATACGATTCTAAATTTTGTCAAAAAAACTAAATACAATTCTAAACTTTATAAAAATAAAAATAAACTAAATACGATTCTTAAACTTGGATGAAATTTCTTAATTTAGATTTTAAGTTTTCTAATATAGTTCTTATTAAGTAGGATGTGTCGTTTATAAGATTTGAACTCAATTTGTACTACTACACCGAATAGTCACTAATTTTGTTTTTCTTTTACTACTTTCAAAAAAATTTCAAACGAACACTGGAAAGAAAAGGGGACATAAGAAGAAATGTATTCTTGCCTTCTTAAGAAATGTTTTATTTTCCTAAAAAGAAAAGTAATGTTTTATTAATTTTTGAAGAAAAAAAGAAAAGAAAAGAAAAGATCATCAATAGTCAAGAAATGCCAAAAATATGCAGATATTTAAAAAGGCCGTATCACGTGCCGTTTTGGCGCCTTAATGCCCCTCTTCCAGCTCTCCTCGGTCCATATTCAACCGCCATTGCCTAACGAAACGTTTCAATTCTTCAAAACAAGAAAACGAAGCTAGGGTTTTAGCTGATGATGCTGATCACGGACCTCTCAATCTACGTTAGGGCACAATGAAGCGCAAGACTTCCGAACCTAACCCCAAAGATCCACTGCAGATCCGAATTCCATCACATCAAGGGTTTCATGGGATTCGGAGCTCCGATTCCCGATTCCCCGTCACAACGACCCCGAGAACCGCAGGTCGATCCCAAAACCCTAGCACTAGTCGCCTAGTTAGCTTTGAATATGTTGAAATTTTGATTCTTAATGCGTCGAAGTTGAATTTGAATGCTCCCGTTAAAAATTTTCATCTCCTTGTAGATATCAGCTGCAAGAAAAGAGTCAGATTTACAAATCTTGACAATGAAGATCAGAGACCCCCAAGATGTGAATTTGGTACTTTTTTCAAAATGTTCAAGTTCTCAAATTTGTCATATATTATTTTGGGTGATTGAAATTTGTTTGAAATGTTAATAATCTGATGCAAAATGTATCAAATCAGCTGATAATGCCAAGACTTCCGAGTACGCCTTCTTCAAGAAATTGAAGGAAGGTGCAAGCCATAAAGCTCATTCTTATTCTCTGCATAAAGAGGCCTGCCAAACAAACAATTCCAAGTCAAGGGACTGTTCCACAAGTAATTATTAAACTCTGAAAATAGTGTATTATAGTGTTATAGCAATCTACATTTGCTCAATTGGTTTATGATGAATTGCCTGCTGTGCAGACAGGGTCAACATGGTCCAGAATAAGAGAGTGGACGTGAGGTCTTCATTTCTAAACGAAAATGCTACACCGGGTAAGTTTGGCTCATTCATTCTCCTACCACCTGGACTTGACAGTGCATCAAAAACTGAGGTTTTCAATGTAAAGAGGCATAGTTAAGCATACTGCAGAAACTGGTGTGGCAATCATTCTATTAAATATAATTTTGACAGGAATCTGTCCTATGTGCCTATTTGGATTGCTTTCAACCTTAATGGAAAATTTCGGGCATGCTTATATTGTGAAGTTAAACCAAAAACTGTGTACTTTAACATCGAAGTTACGAGTGCAACTTCCTTCTGTGCAGAGCTAAATATGGAGAAAGCTTGTGCAACCTTGGAGGGTGTACACAGAAAACAAAATGATATGGTGGAGGAATATGAAAATTCCTTGAGAAATAAAGGTAAAGGAAATTTGTATATGAAACCTCTACATTTTTTGTTATACTTATTTGGTGGCCAAGGAGATGGAGGGAAGGGAAATATGAATCTTATAAATTGGAAAAATCTTTACATTAACCTTCCAAAATTTATTTCTTTCCATCTACTTCATGACCCAATGTTGCTTTCTTTCTATCTGCTTCATGAGTATCACTAGTTATGCAGTTCTGATTAGGTAAACATCAAGAGTGTTTAAGCATCTTGGGTTGACACTGTTAAGTTAATTTGAATCATTCAGGAAAAAGATTTACCCATTTTGAAGAGACAGAAACTGAAAACAGGCATGCAGACATTTTTTATAGGAAGAGACAGAAGCTATGTCAGTGGGTCGCAGAGACTTCCTTTCCTGAAATTGATGAACTCTGCTCAAAGGGGTTAGACATATGATGATCAATAAGTTCTTTTGCTTTCTTTATGTATCTTATTGAGAATTCAATCATATTTTCTCAGGTACGATTTTGTTTCTGTGCTCCTCAGTCGGCTGGTCCCCAAGTGCAATGAGAACAATGTATCCTCTATTACCTTTTTTATGTGGATTATTGGTTCTACACGTTTTCTTGGTTTTCAATTACTATGAAAAAGTACTTGCTCTTCCAGAAATTGAAGGATCCAAAGTTAACGCAAGCAGAGACCAATAGCAAGGCTATATCACTTCCATCTTATGAGTCAGATATTGACTTCAAGGAACTTCCATGGAGACCTACTAGAAACTTTATGGAACTTGATTGTGGCCCTTGCTTGCATGATACGATGCCGTCTTGTTGGTCCAAGAGATTAAGCGAGAGGATTTTCTGTTCCGATTCTCCAACTAGTTACGTTTACAAGAATCATCTTCAGTACAGAGTATGGGAACCTGAGTCTGAATTACTAGGAGGAAGTGCAATTTCATGCACTGAGAGTGACTCACATTCTGTTCTTCCATTCAAAGAATATGGATTGGTTACATCTGGACATGTCAAAGAGATGGATGCATTCTGTCAGCCAAATGAATATTTGA